>NC_051279.1:3336170-3523670 GCF_015220745.1 Sebastes umbrosus | reverse complement strand
TTAATTAATTAATTAATTAAATAAATGTAGAGAAAAAAAAGAGAAAAAAAAGAAAACGGCAAAATAGTAGAATTTAATAATTAAGTAAAAGTAACTTTTTAACATGCTATGCTTATATAATACTAATCTCCCCAGTAATATAATTATATACTGTAAAACTGGCTCAACGTTGACCAACTAACTTTTAAAATTCTCTTTTATTTGGTAGTGATAAAAAACAGAATAATATATTATTCTATACCACTTTGAAAAGAGCCATTCTGCATAATGAGCAGCAGACTTTTACTTTTGATATTCTACTACAACATTTTGAATTCAGGACTTTTCCTTCTAATTAATTATTTTTTAAGTATTTCTACTTTTCCTTAAGTAAAAGGTCCGGGTACTTCTTCCACCACTGTTAGTTTGTTCTTATGAATTGTTGTTTTCTTATACCTAGAATATTCCTTTAGAATAAAACTGGTTATAATCTCTTAGCTGGCTCACGTTGTACAGTGTTTTTATGGAGTGGAATAATGCCTGCAAACAAAACCTACAAAAAGACTGTGAGATCACCTGGTTATAAAAGAGATACCAATACATATGTAACATAGTATTACATATTTTAACAGCATTGCTATTTTATTTAATAAAATGAGGTGACATATTTCCTCAATGTACAAATGAAGACATGTTGCAAGGGAATGTTTATGCTGAATGTGGAAAACCACAGATTTTTTTTTTTATGTCTTGCATCATTCATGAAGTTCCTTTACATTTGAGATGAACAAGCAGCTGGATGACAGGAAGTTTGAGTCAGAGCGTGCACACACTCTTTGGGGTGGAGAAATGTTTTGTATTGTTGTAACACATTCAGTTAAACAGCATCACAAACTACGGCCTCCAAAGAGGCATAAAGCTGAATCAACAAAGCCTCAGAGAACCTCCAATAAGCACAGCTATCATAATTTAGAGAACTGGAGCTGCAGAAGAAGAATTAAACAACTTATTTATAAAAATAATAAGGATATTTTTCTGGTCCTTTACAATCCCACTGACTACGATTTTATGTTCTTTGACATTTGTATACTTTTTATGGCAGAAATAGTTACGCTAAACATGCTATAATGTCTCCTAAGAAAACTGCAATTACATGGTTATGAAAAAATAAAAGACAGAAATGAAACGCAGGTTCACAGTGACATTTTTATTTAATTTATTATAAAAAAAATTGTTTCTAGGAAAAGTTAATATGCTGAATGTGCCCTAAAAACAACACTTACTCCACCGTTTGTTGGTGCTGTGTTTTTATGTTTTTTTTAGGGTCTTTGTGTTTTAAGATTAGTAAGTAAGAGTGAGCACCTCCAGTAACAACTCACTGAAACAAACACAGGACTTTCACCCAGGAGACCACAGTTCATGTCCCGTGTGAAACCAAGGCAACGTAGACTTATTTTACTGTAGTTTTGTTACTTTACTTACGTACTTAACTAACGCTACGCTATCTGTTCAAAATGTACCTTAAAGGGAGATTTGTCAAGTATTTTATATTCTTATCAACATGAGAGTGGGCAAATATGCTTTCTCTATGCAAATGTATGTATTTATTTATTATTGGAAATCAATTAACAACACAAAACAATAAAAAATATCATCCAGAAACCTCACAGGTACTGCATTTAGCATAAAACAGTATGCTCCAATCATAACATGGCAAACTGCAGCCCACCAGGCAACAACAGCCCTCTTGATTTGGACTATGGAGCCTCTGTGTTGTTGTTTCTGAGACTGTGTATCCAAAGCCTGAAGCCTGTCGGTTATTCCTCTGCTCTCAGAGCACCTTAACTATGCATAGCAGCCATACCTCACTCGGCTGTAATGGTCAGGCTGAAACTCAGGTGACTCACCACACACCCACTCTCAGTGATACCGGCAGTGAGGAAATAGAGTTTGTCATATACCACGCCTTAGAGGTATTATAGAGTAATTAGAAACCTTTACCCAATAATTTAAAATGTGAGAAACATTTTGTTAATCATAATCATCTACCACTCAGTCTCATCAATTTAAATCTCTAATATTTCTCTCTAGAGTCCACCATGGCCATCTCGGTCCAGTGCCCCACCAAGAGGTACATCGTCATCCTCTTCCAGCCCGTCACCCTCATCTGCAACTTCCAGACCACCGCCACCCAGCCTCCCGTTGTCACGTGGAAGTACAAATCGTATTGCCGGGACCCCATCCAGGCTGCGTTGAATCCCAGCAGTGCCGAGAACATCCTGTCTCAGAGCAACCCCAACTACGACGCCAACATCGAGTGTGCCGACTCCCAGAGGACGGTGCGCATAGTGGCCTCCAAGCAAGGCAACGCCGTTACGCTCGGCTCGGATTTCCAGGGTCGCAAGATCAGCATCCTGAACAGTGAGTTGATCAAAACTTACACTTTGAAATCCCATTCAGATGTATAGTAAAGACTGGGTATGACTTTGTTTTAGACTGATAAAATTAGATTTAAAAAATATTCAAATTATGTCGCTATGAAATCAGTCAAAGTTATCAACATAACGAAAGAGCTGCAACGATTAGTCGATCAACAGAAAATTATCTGGCAACTATTTTGATAATCAGTTAATCATTTAAGTCAAACGTAATAGTAAATTGAATATCTTGAGATTTTCCTGTTTACTGTCGGACAAAACATGACATATGAGGGAGATCAACTTTAACTTGAGGAAATTGTGGTGAGCATTTTTCACTTTTCTAATGTTTTACAGACCAAATGATTAATGAGAATATTAAACCAAGTTTTATTCCTTCACACAAATTATTTGAATTGCCATTTGAACCTGATTTTATGGAAAAAGTTTAAAGACTTATAACCACCACTTATGATCTTTTACGCAGACTTTGCGCCAAACAAGTCAAAAGTGGTGAATGATTTTATATCTATTCTGTCAGAAACTGTCTCTTCCCTCATATTTAATCTCTATACACACTAGTTTCTTACTGTGTCAGAGCGTTAAGTAACTCGTTCTATCTGTGTGCATCCCCTTGTCAAACATGAATCAGTATGAATATGTCCACGTGAGACAGAAAGGATGGACATGATGAGTCGTATGTGAATCAGACCGTTGCAGAACCTGAGATTCAACATTCAAAGAGTTATTTTTCACACAGTCGTATTTTTAGTAAGCACAGCAATTAAATGCGGGGGTGGCGTACTCGAGGGGAACAACCTGAAACTAAATCATTTATAACGGGTCTTTCTATGAGCAACTGTCCTTCTTAACAAGTTCTCGTCAGCTACATCTGAGAGGTGGACACATAATTCATTTAGAAATGTGTTGATGTAGACTGATATAAGCTTTTAAAACAATAGATATACAGTATAATGTGTAGAAATGTTCCCATACCATTTTTTTCCTCCCCGATACCACTTCTGATACCCA
Source organism: Sebastes umbrosus (assembly GCF_015220745.1). Taxonomy (NCBI): domain Eukaryota; kingdom Metazoa; phylum Chordata; class Actinopteri; order Perciformes; family Sebastidae; genus Sebastes; species Sebastes umbrosus. Next base: position 3,520,242 of record NC_051279.1, on the reverse strand, counting down.
AACTTGTGGTATCGGCAGTACCGATCTGATACCAGCGTGATACAAAATATGGTTATTGTTATTATTATTCAACAGCTGTTTACTACTGACAATGTATGGATGTGATATGATTACTATCTGCCTCCGTGCATGTGAAACAACACTGTGCCGTTTTTGTGGTATTTCTCAATCTGCAAAGTCTTTACAGGGCTGAAACAAGGTAAAAAAACAGTAGCAATACCAAGAAAACAAGATCAGATGTAGGAATTAATAGATATGCAATATTACATTTTAGACGTGCTGCAGTTACAGACAATGACTCAGACAATGACCTGGTGCAGAGGGACTTTATAGCTCAGTGAGTTAGCTGGAGGCCTGACTAGCCGAAGGGAGGCTTTGAAAATGAGGAACAGAGTAAAAGTATCATGACAACTTATGATAGTCTAAAACTTGAACATGCATGTACTGAGGTGCAACTGCCAGATCTGCCTCCTGAGGTCCAGAATGAAATGTGTCAGGGTATATAGTTCAGGTTTCGTGGTCATTGCAGCGTGCATATCTTCCACCCCCATGGGCGATCTTCACGAAACAAAACTGTTTTTCACACGGCTTGTTTCCAGATGTGTCCTCGCAACACACATACACACACACACACACCCTCTGCTGTGCAATGCTTTACAGTACTTTGTCTACTCCATCGATTTCTTTTGACAAACACCCATTTTTCTTTCTATTAATGATTGACGGGACCAGCTTAGCATTTGACAAAGACATTACTGTTTTCAGTTTTCACTTGAAATTTGTGTAAAATGTGTTAATTTTTAATAATTACCCAAAACGTTCTTCTTATAAATGTGTGTGGAAAATGGCATTTATAGGAGTGGACCTGGTTTAAAAGAAAAGTCGTAAGGATCTGTGCATTGTTCATTGTTAAATTTATAAAAATAAAACCTTGAGACCATGAGTGTTTTCATCACGGAGACAATTTTATAGTTCTAAAGCAAGGGTGCCCAAACTTTTCCCTTGGAGGGCCAAAACTGGAACTCAATGGAGGGCCATGGGCCAAAATTAAACACCTATTATATTGTATTGTATTGTATTATTAAGATGCAAAATGGTACTTCCCTTAATTGAATATGTTTTACATAATTAGTCCCTTAAAACCCACCTGCTGAATACAATTGGGCTAATTTTATGCAATTTATGCATTTCTAAGAATGTTTAGGGGCCCCAGTATGCAGAAATATTAAAATACACCATTTTTAGAATAGGCAAAAATAACACATGTAAAAATGTTTAAAAAAACTGCATGTTTTTCACCAAACTGCATGTGATTATTATAAAGTGGGCATGTCTGTAAAGGGGAGACTTGTGGGTACCCATAGAACCCATTTTCAGTCACATATCTTGAGGTCAGAGGTCAAGGGACCACTTTGAAAATGGTCATGCCAGTTTTTCCTCGCCAAAATTTAACCCAATTTAGAGTGTTAGCCTCCTTCCTGACAAGCTAGCATGACATGATTGGTATAATGTAGTCCTTTTTAATGGTGGTTTTCTAGTTTGATGTTTGATATGATGCCACTATCTTCTAACCATAAACCCGAGCCTGGTACGGCCTTCAAAAGACAGTAAAGTCGGTTGGGTCTTTTAATAAAAAAAAAAAGAATTTTCTAACATCTGGCGGGTCGAATCAAACCTGAGGGCGGGCCAACTTTGGCCCGCGGGCCCCACTTTGGGCAGCCCTGTTCTAAAGAAATAGTGAGTTTGCCTCAATGTAAAAGAATACACACTCGAAATGGGCAGAAGTATTTGTTGAGTCATTTTTTTATTGCTTGAGATGTCACAATACTACAAAAAGCACCACTCTAAGTCTTGTGTTTACCAGAGATGTGCTCGTGAGTTTCTTGGAAATTCAGCATGAAAAAAAGCATAAAAAATGACTAAGAAATCTGAGTCGACTAAGACCAAAACAACCAACTAAGAGCTGGCAGCCCTACAAAACACTGCAACTTAACAAGGATTATTATTATCAGATCCCATTCTTATGTGATTGTAATAATATTAAATAATAATACTGTAGCCATTTGAAAACTAAAATCAAACCTGTGTCTCTGTTGTCTCTCACAGATGCAGACCTGAATATCGCGCAGACGGCATGGGGCGACAGCGGCGTCTACGTCTGCTCTGTGATCTCTTCCCAGGACCTTACAGGAAACGGCGAAGACTACACAGAGCTAATTGTACTCGGTAAGTTACAGTTGTAGGCGGATGTGGTCACGCATATATATATATAGACACAACTTGCTTCTTCTTTTTCCCTCTCTGTGATTCTCCTATTCTTTACTTTCCTCCTCCCGTTCACACACATACAGTATGATGACACATAAGGTTTCCAAATAATTCAGAGTTCCAAATAAACCTGGCAAGTGACTAAATGGTGTGTGGTACAGTCAGCACAGAGGATACATGCCAGCAGACTGGTTCTGAATAAGTCTTTAGAGTCATTCGTTGTAGGCAATAAAAACAGATCAATACCACTTTTAAGTAATTGTGGCTTTATCTTTCTTTCACAGAGAGAAAGTCAAATACCACTGACCTCCTGCCTGGCATTGACTTACTGGTTATGGAAGGTAGTACAAGCCTCTTGATGGCGCTCAGTCATGTTTTAGTCCCACAGTAGAGGTCTATGAGGGAAGGTTTATTTGTAAAGGAGATTGGATTGGAAACATTTCTTACACACCACCCTGGCTGTATTGCCAGGGTGGTGTGGTCTCTCTCATTGTGAGTTTAAAGTTGAACCATTTAGGCATACCGAAGATTCCTGTCCACACTAGTACACACTAACAGACAAAACACCACTGTGACTCATCTTGAGCACAGGCCCCTGCACTCAAACATCCTGTTGCAGGTAGTTCAATAATACATTTATGCAAACCCAACTGTTCTGCTCCTGTTAGACTTCACTGACATACTTAACTTTCTCACTCCCTCCTTATCTAACTCTGTTTCTCTTTCTTTAATGTGGCTCAGCTCCCATGTTTGACTTTCTGTGGTCTGCAGCTGCCTGGTTGCAATAGAAGGGCATTCAGCACACATTTCCTTATCAGTGTACACGGCCCAAAAAAAAGTTTTTACACTCCAACAGTCCAGTTTCCATTTTAGTTGATTAATTTAAGCGGACATTTTGTCCCCCTCTGTTTGGTGTTTGTTGTCTCTTTGCTAAGTGGCATGTGCTGCCTGAACAGACTTGCAGAGTGAAATAATGCCCCGAGCACAAGGACGAACCGGCTTTACCGGTTTGACAAAACCTTACTACTTCTTGCCACTGTAGCCAGCATGTTCTGTTGATCTGAACGCTCAATAACAGAAATGAAATCTGAGATTTGTTTCCACTGATAAACAGCCCGGCCTATAATAAGACCGACACAAACAACCGATACTTTCTGTCCAGATAAATTTACATATCACTACTGGGAGAGATTCTGTTCAATTAAATCAATTGCAAATTAATCACTCATTTCTTATCTGTTCAAAATGTACCTTTTAAAGGGAGATTTGTCAAGTATTTAATACTCTTATCAACATGGGAGTGGACAAATATGCTGCTTAATGCAAATGTATGTATATATTTATTATTGGAAAAATCAATTAACAACACAAAACAATGACAAATATTGTCCAGAAACCCTCACAGGTACTGCATTAAGCATAACAAATATGCTTTAAATCATAAAATGGCAAACTCAAGCCCAATGTGGAACTGTAAGGGGAGACTTGTGGGTACCCATAGAACCCATTTTCATTCATGCATCTTGAGGTCAGAGGTCAAGGGACCCCTTTTGAAAATGGACAGTTTTTCCTCGCCAAAATTCAGTGTAAGTTTGGAGCGTTAATTAGCTTCATTCGCCAGCTAAGGTTTTGTAGTTTTATACGGTGCCAACATCTTCACTCTAGCTTTAACCCTGAGCCCGCTACAACCTCCGAAATCGCAAATTGCGTTTATGCGTTAAAGAAATTTCTGATTAAAATATGAGTAAACAAAGTAAACATTTGAATGCAATCAGAACAGTGGGATCTGCATTTGCATGAATCAGAGTCCCTGTAACATCCAACATCACAGCACTACTTTGAGAGGGCAAATACACTGAGGGGGCATCTCTTTGCAAATCATGCAATCAAAATAAGAAATGACATGCAATCTTTGCATGTTAACTAGTATCATTGTTTCAATATCGCAATACACAATAAATTTTTGATATCTTCTTACACCCCTAATAAATATAAAAAAATGTCTTCTTGTTTTCTGGACTTATTTTACCTGTTAAAGGAGAAAAATCAAGTTTTGTGGCTTAATAAAGTAAATATTTGATATAAATAAATGTATCTATTGGCCCACACAGACTGGCTCCTGGTCGTTGTGGTGGTTTTGGGCTTCTTGTTGCTGCTGCTCCTGATCGGGATCTGCTGGTGTCAGTGCTGTCCACACACCTGTTGTTGCTACATCAGCTGCCCCTGCTGCCCCGACCGCTGCTGCTGCCCACGAGCATGTGAGTACCGACAGGAAATGCCAATGACATATGAGATGTTTCTACTGTTCCACACAGTCATGTTTTCTTTCCACTTTAACCAAATGCCATTATTTTGCAGTGTACGAGGCAGGAAAAGCAGTGAAGAAAGGTGGTATTCCAATGAGCCACTATGCTCCCACCATGTATGCTCCCAGTATGTATGCTCAGCCGGCATACGGTGGCCCGCTGATGAACCAGCCTGGTATGCCTCTGCTTCCACTACCCAACGGGGCTGGACCGCCACCTCCGCACAATGGTTACAGTCGTGATTACGACGGCGCCAGCTCGGGTGAGAGTTGTTTTTCTGTCCTGACTGAATGTCAACGGATTAGTCACTGACTAGTTTCATGACAACATGAAATTCCCCTACATAATGTTTTTAATTTAAAGCTTTGTTGAATCCTTGTTTAAAATGCGCTTTGTTGTGTCTGTGCAGTTGGACACGGCTCCCAGGTGCCTCTGCTGCATGACCACGACGGTGGAGGCGACCCTAGTGAGTAAAATGAGAAAAGAAAACACAAACTGCTGTCTTTATATTCATGTATTCTGGCCTTGCCACCGCAAAACCTTCCCAATGAGAAATGTTTTCACACATCAAATGGTACATTAGTAAGATATGTTTCCAGTGTGGTTTCTCACTAGTATCATTCTTGAAGTGAAGCGAAAAGATCAAGCGACTTATTTAAACAGATATTTTTGGCGGTATGATTATGTTAAAATATCATCCTAGCTTAGGTACTTTTTCTGATTTCCTTCTAGGATCTACAGCAGGTATGGGCAAACTACGGCCTGCAGGCCGTATACGGCCCGTTGGGCTTTTTAATCCGGCCCGTCGAATATTGGTACAAAATTGTCCAAATTATAGTAAAGACCGCATTCATTTTGCCTTTTTCCTGCAGTACCCGGCGTTTCAGTTGATCCCACTCCCCAGTACGAACACTCTAATAGCACTTATTAAAAAAAATTAAGATCTATTTCGACCTCACTCTGACCGTCACCACAGTCTTCACCTTGAATGAATGGATTGTTCTTCTAATCTGCGAGACCACTGTGTGTTATAGCTCACCCGGTAGAGCGGGCGCTCTTACCGCAGTAGGCCGGGGTTCAAATCTACCTTTCGGTACTTTTTATTTAGACAAGGTTTTTGCCTTGTGTTTAAAAGGGCGTTTTCATTTTCTTTTTTCATAAATTACTGTTTTTCCCTTAAACCTCTGTGCGCAGTAGGTGGGATTAGTTTAGAATTGACACTGAACTTTGATGCACTGGCAAAAAAGGGTGACCAACAACACTGTTCCCACTGAAATTAAATGTAAGTTTTCTTTACTTTTTAGTTAATGGCTTTTACTTGTAATTTATATTAGTTCACACAAACACTCTCCATCCATCTGATACTGGCCCGGCCCGTCTGTCAAATTTTAAAACTCATTGTGGCCCACCCCTGATCTACAGTATATGTGCACATGGTACGAAAAACAAGCTCTATATAAATAAAATATTATACTATTATATTTTCTATTTATATAGTAACAGTTGTAGTAGTTATATAGTAACAATATGCGTCATGACGCTAAATCCATCTTGTATTGCATTAGTAATAAGCAGTATGATAATGGGATTAGCATCATGTTTGTTTATAAACGGAGCCACTAGTGTCTGACAGGCCGTGTGGATCTGCCGAGCCGAGGCCGATGACTTCGACAAAACACACGCACCATGTCAAATCATAATTTAGTTGCTTTTTGTAAAATTATATCAAAGTATCTGATATGATATTGTCTCATATCAATCGCTGTCCCCTGAATTGAATTGGATTGAAATCATATTGTGGCTTTGTGATATCAGTAGGTATCGTATCGTTGTCCAACGAGTCGATATAATATTGTATTGTGATGAAACTTGTGATTTACACCCTTATGTATTTGCATGAAGCTGCCGAAGCTGAAATCTGACTTCCTCTCTTCTTCTCACCAGCTCGCAGCGGGTATCGTATCCAGGTGGACCCCGACGGGAACGCCACACGTGCCATTTACTATATGGAAAGGGAGCTGGCCAACATGGACCCATCCAGACCTGGAAACTACAAACGCTGTGAGTGACGGATCACTTCCTGCTCTTCTGGTCACGGTTACCGTGCCGCCCGCAGACTACTGTGGGAGGAATATAAATCAACTTCTGGTAAAAGCTGTCAAGAGTTAAGAGGCAGCCACTTAACTACTGCCTGTGTCAAGTTTACATTTACAGAGAGAGAGAGAGCTAATACAAGTAGGACTAATAACACAAAACCAATAGTGGTGGATGGAAAGAGTGATAGTACAACTATTGGAATTGATGTCATTGGGTCGTCCTCAGACGGGCTTTCAAGTGGAGCTTCCAGCTGTCTCAGTCCACCATACATCTGGCTAGCTCGCCAGCACTGTCCAGCATCTCTCCTCAGTACGTCCATGTATGTTGGTGTGGGACGTCCCTGTGATCGATGCCCGTGCGTTGGTTCCCGCAGCATCAGCATGCTTGCTGGGAGTTCTTGATGTCTTTGGCAGTGACCGAGAAGTGTCATTCTCCAGGCTGCCACTTTGTCACTAAGTGTTGGTAGTCCCTTGTTAGCGTTGGTAGTCCCTCGTACAGACGTAGTTAATTAATGATAGTAGCAGTTGGTGTCAAGCAGGCAGCGGACGCGGTAGCAGATTCAGCCACAATACACAATAAGTTCATTCACTTCACAGTTCGATTCATTTTAAAATGACATTTTATTATAAAAAGGATCGGAGGAAGAGGCGTGTAGGTATATCAGATTCAAACTCCAGACATATTTTTTATAATGTACACTAATTTAATATAATTAAACTGAAAGAACAGGAATATTGAATTATTACCCAGCTATACTCTCCGCGTACACAGATTCCTCTACATCAAGGTTTGTCTCACAACATAACAAAATTTGAATATTCCTTCTACTTTGAATAAAGAGTGGCAAAAATGAACCGACAATGCGGCCACTGAATGAAAAAGGGAGGCACCCCATGTGGTTTAAATAATAGATGCCACTATGAAACTTCCCCAGTTGATAACTGACGTTAACGCAATTATTTTTTGTATTACAAATTTTCCGATATTTTATGTTTAAATATGCAAATGAGACATTGTCTTATTAAATATGTGCTAATTTGCATACATGTCCAAAACATAAATCTGAACATTGGATAAAGACAGGTTCAATATTCTGGTTTCATTTTGTTGACACATTAGACTCAAAGGTTTTTACAGAGATCTCTTTTTTTTTTATCACTCCATAAATCAGAAAATACTGTCAACAGCCATAAAAAAACAACTATTTTAGCTGTTTTTAGTTGTAAAATGTTCTATAAATCAGGCTATCAATGATAAATGAACAAAGCACTCTGTAAAAACCTTCAGAATATAGAGAGGAATGAAACTGGAAAGTTTGGTGCATGTAAGAGCTACTGAAGAGGAGAGTTCTGGCTCAGAGTCTGAGAAAAAACTTATTTTGAGAAAACAGCCTTTAAAAATATGGATTGTAAAAGTTTATACATTTTGAAAATACTTCAGGTGAATATGGTAAAAAAAAAAAATGTTAACTAATAGATATCACCATGAAATTTCTCCGGTTGATTACTGACATTACGATTAATTATTTTTTATATACAAGTTTTCTGAAATGTTATGTTTAAATATGCCAATGAAGCACTATCTAATGCTAACTTTTGGTGAATTTAGGAGAAATCTACAGACGCAAATAGACAACGTAGTAAAATAAACACCTAAATGTGTATTTTGAATGTTTTCTGTGTGTATGAAAAACAATGTTTTTTTCCCTGTAGTGTCTCGCCTTAAAGTGTGTGTGTGTGTGTGTGTGTGTGTGTTCAGATTACAGTGGACTGAAGGTCGTGTGCTGCATCATTTAACTGACATTAATAACGTCCCCGACTGTAAACATCCACAGTATTTGAATTACTCCATCGACTTGCAGAACAAGTTGGCAGCGTGTCATGCTTGACTTGAATTTTAGTAGTGATGGGGAAAACCCTAACAGTATGTCATGTTGTTGTACACTCACAAAAAGACTGTGAACTCAGTTTCACTAACGGTCATGGATCGGGTAATTTTCCACAATTACAGCCGCAAGTACCTGTTTTTAGCGCGTCATACTGGCTGGTCCTCCTGTAATTTAAATCCGGTCTAGAGCGACGTCCTTGTATTTTAAAGTGGACTTGTCCTTCTACTTTTCTTTCTTTTTAATCAGCTCAGTTTGAAATTTGACGTTTGTGTGAAAATGATGAACTGAAAAGCAAAACCTCATCAAATGGGCTGCTGTAATGTCAGATACAGGTAGCTAGTTACCGTTTTCTTTTCACTGTTTTAGCCTGTATTTGTTTACATTTTGGCAAATTGGCACCAATAAAAGTATGCCGAATTATCTATTAGCAGTTCCTGTTTGCAACACACCCTTTAATGTACAGACAACTATCACTGGATTACTATAATGCTGTAGGAAACTTTAAAATGTGATGATTCTCAGGCAAGTTCTGAAGCATCTATTCTCTATGAGCTTCTAAGGGGATTTATGGACATTTATTTGTGATGAACATTGGATATAATGATATCCTCGGGAAGTGTAAGTCACAATGAATGATATCAATATGTGTTTCGTGTCTTTGTGTTAAGAACTCTCCGGCGCCCCCCTGTGGAGGCTTAGTCCTGTTTAATATTTAATGTCTATTTCAGACCATATCCTGTAATTTCCTGATGGTTAAAATGCCGTCTGGATTGAGGAGTGAAATAACTAAGTGAATATTTCATTCCACACCTTTCTCTGTGATGTTAAATCCCGTCCTAACGGGGCTTTAGTTTGCTTATCCTGCACCGTTTTATTTCCTCTGTTCAACTTACCGTCTTTTCTTCTCTGTTTTTTCCCCCGCTCAGTGGATGCTATGACCGAAGTCAGTTCCCTGCACGATGGCATGGATCCTCGAGGCCGCGGGGGGCGTTCCCAGCCGCCACCTCTGGCCACGGTCTATGACAGGGATGAGGCCATGAGCACCATCAGCAGTGTTTCCCAGCAAGGCCGCCGCCGCGACGACTACCCGCGTCAAGGTGGAGGGTACATGGGGGATCGTGTTCGTGCCCGCTCCATGGACAACCTCGACGACATTGGACGGCGCTACGGCCGGGACGACAACCCGCCACAGCGGCGTCCAGATGAGAACAGAGGCAGGAGAGGGTGAGTCTTATTTCCTTGAGTCAGACCTCCTTATTAACACCACCGTTAAGCAGTGGCAGCTGGTGGTTATTTACCTGGTGGGGCTACAGGCACTGAGCTTGTTGTCTAGCTTGGAGCACTAAGCTTTGACTCCAAGTATAGGAGACTGTTCACATTTACTCAACGATTGAATTAGAAAATCAAACGGCCAACAGCAACGACTTTAACTCTTTCACAGTGTGTTTTCACTTCATGGAAGTTAATTATTACCTTTTTGGTCGCCTGAAAATATCTTATTCAGCATTCGGTTGTGCTTAGCTCCACTCTCTTGTGTCACTTCTGGTTGCAAAACACCAACATGGTGACGGCCAAAATGCCGAACTCGAGGCTTCAAAACGTCAGTGCACAAACCAACGAGTGACGTCACTGTGACTACGTCCTCCTCTTATATACAGTCTATGTATCCATCTCAAACATCCAGTATCAGTTGGACTATAGCCTCTCTTCTCATAGCATCACAGATGATCATAGATGTTATCATAATATAGATGCAGCTTGGCGTACAGTTTATCCATTGCTTGTTATTTGGAGCATTGGAAACAGTCCCCCGCACTACTTATGTTTCATTCTATTTAACTCTTGCACTGTATGTATGAATGTAGATTTTAATTTACTATGCACTTATGGTATATAAAGTATGTGTATATTCATTTCGTGATGTATATTTTCAAGCATCTTGGGCACAGAAATTCCTGTTCCGTCTCATCTCGTCAGTTTCTCAGAACATCATTAAGTGACTTTCTAGTTGAGTCTGTGTGTTGGGTGTGGGGCTTCCCAGAAGTCACAATGTGGCTTTCTCTTCCTCTGGTTAATATTTATTATTAGAATCAAATCAAATCAAATCAAATCAATTTATTTTTGTATAGCGTCAAATCACAACAGAAGTTATCTCAAGACGCTTTATATATAGAGCAGGTCTATGACCGTACACCATAGTTTAGAGACCCAACAGGATCCACCAAGCGCACTGTGGCCAGGAAAAACTCCCCGATTACTGGGAAGAAACCTGGAGCAGAACCGGGCGCAGGGCGGGCGGCCATCTGCCGAGACCGGCTGGGGGGATAGATAGATAGAGTGAGAGAGAGAGAGAGAGAGAGAGATAGAGAGAGAGAGATATAGAAGCAGCCACAATAGCAGTCTAGCAGCTGTAATAGCTAATACAAGTAGGGCTGATAACACAAAACCAATAGTGGTGGATGGAAAGAGTGATAATACAACTATCGGAAAGCCAGCACTGTCCAGCATCTCTCCTCAGTACGTCCATGTGTATTGGTGTGGGACGTCCCTGCGATCGATGCCCGTGCATTGGTTCCTGCAGCATCAGCATGCTTGCTGGGAGCTCTTGATGTCTTTGGCAGTGATTGAGAAGTGTTATTCTCCAGGCTGCCACATTGTCACTAGGTGTTGGAAATCCCTCGTTAGCATTGGTAGTCCCTCGTACAGACGTAGTTAATTAGGGATGGTAGCAGTTGGTGTCAAGCAGGCACCGACGCGGCAGCAGATGCAGCCACAATACCGGAGACCACCAAGAAGATAAAAAAGATAAAGAAGATAAAGGTTATCTCCCTAAAGCTGAGAGTGTAATAATAATACCACGATAAGTACCTGACTAGCTGTGATTTGTTTCCTTTCCTTCCTCCTCTGTTTGTTTTATTGTGATCTTGAATTCTGTATACCAGTAATTGATTTCTAAACTTATTGAACTGTTCTAGATGAGTGAAATGAAAGCATGAAAGGACTCTGATGCTTATTGCCCTCATCATTCACATCACTTTACTCGTGGTGTTATCACGCAGCTCTGATTTAGATTGATTACTAAGTTGCTCGGTCACCTAGAGGACCTCAATATTACCTTCATAACCTCATTTTATTGAGACATGATGTGTGATTAAATATGCAGCAGGTGGGTAAGAAAAGTTTCACAATGATTTTACCGCAATTTTACGTCTCCATTGTCGATCAAACAGCAAGATATGTTTGTTAACATGATCAAGATACGGTAAAAAATAGTTTAATTTAGGAGGGAAAGAAATATGGAAATAACAAGCAATATTAATATATCATTAGTAGTCAGGTTTAGATGAGGCATAACTAAAGAATAAGATGATACCAAAGCTCATGCTTATTATTATTTTTTTTCAATATTTTATATGTAAAAATAAAGCTTTATTTTTGTAAATAGTATATAGTAATATAAGTAAAAAATAGATGTGAATCTAGTTCAGCCATCTCCAAAACAACCAGATCAGTTGCATCCCAGTTGAGGTTATGCACTGGGTTGGGCCCCGCAAACTCAAATGTGACAACATGCTGGTAGTTTCGGTGGTTTTAACCTACGAGAGTTCACTGTCAACATGAGCACAAGCTCAGCCGAGCTACATCTAAACCTGGTCTTGCTTTGCCATGAGTGCACCTGCAAAACATCTGTGGTGTTTCAGTGCAGGAGAGAGGAAAGGTTCACCCAATGTACAGTGCCTTCAGAAAGTATTCAGACCCCTTCACTTTTTTCACATTTTGTTATGTTGCAGCTTTATGCTAAAATCGATAAAATTACTTTTTTTCCTCATCAATCTACACTCAATACACCACAATGACAAAGTGGAAACAGAATTTTAGAATTTTTTGCAAACTTATTAAAAAGGAAAAACTGAAATATCCCATTTACTTAAGTATTCAGACCCTTTACTCAGTACTTAGTTGCCGCACCTTTGGCAGCGATTACAGCATTGAGTCTTCTTGGGTATGACGCAACAAGCTTTGCACACCTGGATTTGTGGAGTTTCTGCCATTCTTCTCTGCAGATCCTCTCAAGCTCTGTCAGGTTGGATGGGGACCGTCGGTGGACAGACATTTTCAGGTCTCTCCAGAGATGTTCGATTGGGTTCAAGTCAGGACTCTGGCTGGGCCACTCAAGGACATTCACAGAGTTGTCCCTAAGCCACTCCTGAGTTGTCTTGGCTGTGTGCTTAGGGCCATTGTCCTGTTGGAAGGAGAACCTTCAGCCCAGTCTGAGGTCGTGAGCGCCCCTCGGCCAGGTTTTCTTTAAGAATGTCTCTGTACTTTGCTCCGTTTATCTTTCCCTCAACCCTGACTAGTCTCCCAGTCCCTGCTGCTGAAAAACACCCCCACAGCATGATGCTGCCACCACCATGCTTCACCGTTGGGATGATATTGGGCAGGTGATGAGCGGTTCCTGGTTTCCTACAGACATGACGCTTAGAATTGAGGCCAAACAGTTCAATCTTGGTTTCATCAGACCAGACAATCTTGTTTCTCACAGTCTGAGTGTCCTTTAGGTGCTTTTTTGCAAACCCCAAGTGGGCTTTCATGTCCGTCTGGCCACTCTGCCATAAAGCCCAGATCGGTGGAGTGTTGCAGTGATGTTTGTCCTACTGGAAGTTTCTCCCATCTCCACACAGGATCTCTGGAGCTCGGCCAGAGTGACCATCGGGTTCTTGGTCACCTCTCTTACCAAGGCCCTTCTCCCCCGATGCTCAGTTTGGCCGGGCGGCCAGCTCTAGTGAGAGTCCTGGTTGGTCCAAACTTCATCCATTTAAGAATTATGGAGGCCACTGTGCTCTTGGGGACCTTCAATGCAGCAGAATGTTTTTGTAGCCTTCCCCAGATCTGTGCCTCGACACAATCCTGTCTCTGAGCTCTGCAGGCAGTTCCATCGACCTCATGGCTTGGTTTTTGCTCTGATATGCGTTGTCAGCTGCGAGACCTTATATAAACAGGTGTGTGCCTTTCCAAATCATGTCCAATCAATTGAATTTACCACTGGTGGACTCCAGTCAAGGTGGAGAAACATCTCAAAGATGATCGAGGGAAATGGGAGGCACCTGAGCTAAATTTCAAGTGTCATAGCAAAGGGTCTGAATACTTAAGTAAATGGGATATTTCAGTTTTTCCTTTTTAATAAATTTGCAAAAATTTCTAAAATTCTGTTTCCACTTTGTCATTGTGGTGTATTGAGTGTAGATTGATGAGGGAAAAAAAATATTTTATCGATTTTAGCATAAAGCTGCAACATAACAAAATGTGAAAAAAGTGAAGGGGTCTGAATACTTTCTGAAGGCACTGTAGGTGATTGGGTCTTTAAAAATATAACTTAAAGGGTCTGTTTGTAACTTTGTAAGCGTATAAATGTACCGGGTTGGGACACATGCGGCTCGCGTGTGGCCGTGTCTCTCCTCCTCTGCCTTCACTCAGACAGCGCTCACTCCACACTGCAGAAGAGTTAGTTTAGCTCTGAGAATATCTAGTGAATGTACAGTGGACGTTTGTGCAGATGTAAATGCTGCAGCTCCTCCAGACCAACAGAGGTTTCCCGTGTCTTGTGAAGTAACGGGGCTCCGCAGCGAGAAATGTTACCGTCTCCGACCGGGTGCCGGTGTCTCCCCTGTTCCCTCCGGCTGCAGTTGGGAGGCGATAACGTTACTCGCTGCGGAGCCCCGCTGCTTCCTGGAGGCTGAAGCAGGAAAAGCCAACACTAGGATCAGCAGTGATTCATGGAGAGACCTTCGTCTGGTCAGCTAACATTACTGCCAAGCAGCTGAAATATAGAGTGATATTGTGCTTTTAGCTGACGTGTGTCTCCTCACTGTTTTGAGCGACGCTCCTTCATGTCTATGTAGAGCGAGCACAAGCGCGAGCAACAGGACGCTGACTTTCGTTGACTTAACGACCACAGGTGTCGCTGTTAACAAGACATTTCTGAAAGTTACAAACAGTCCCTTTTAAAATTCTGGCTCCTTCTTTTCTGCTTCCAGAATCAATAATCAACATAAAACTTAAACCTGCCTTTCATTGTTGCTTTTTTGTGAAAAATTATTAATAAAAATAAGTCACATCCACCGCCTACTGCCTACTCCCGCTTAACTGATGAACTGATGAACCCACTTTATTGATATGTCAATAAAGTGGGTTCATCAGTTCATCAGTTAAGCGGGAGTAGGCAGTATATATTTTGGGCATCATTGGGCAAAAATTCCATAATAACCTTTCAGCATATTGTAGAATAATTTCAGCCCAACTCGATAACTTCAAAATTATTCGACTTCTTTACGAGCTTCAACTTTGCTGCTACTGTTTTAATGTATAATCAGTTTTTGTCTGTGAAGTTAAGGTGGCCACAAATCACAGGTCCCAGATATTTAAGACTGCTGAGAATTTCTATAGAGGATCTGGTGATTGTCAAAGGTTGTAATTTCTCAATTGTCTTTGTGTTTTGCTGGATGAGAAAACTTAGAAATATTGAAATGATCTGAATACTGGTTATTTTCTCTGGGTGAAAAAAACAACAGCGCACGGGGAAAGCACCTGTGGGTGACCCCACCCTCGCAGCGCCTGCAGCTCATTCAGACCGAAAGTTGGTTTAAAGCCCCCCTCCAGTTATTTGAGTCATTTCCTGATCAAGTTGATCAGATACAGATACAGAGAGCTTTATTTATCCCCGAAGGGCAATTCAGTTTCTGCATTCCACCGAGACATATACACATTCATACTGCACAATCATCAATGACAGAGGGAACACAGTAGGTGGCATATGGGGAGGTGCAGATCAATAAAAGTACAAGATTAAAAATATTCGCAATAAAAACAATAAATACAAAAATAAAAACAAGACGAGATAAAAGAATAAAGGAATAAATAAATAATAGCGACAACGTTTGCCAATTCTTTTTGACAAATAACTTAATTTTGTGCTCAAAGTTTAAAAAAAGAAGGTTGTTGCTAAAATGGGAATATGACGTATGACTATAGTAAAAGGTAGCAGGTCATACGTCATCCTTCAAGCTTGCACAGGCGCACTCATGCTCGTTTGAGTCTGAGCAGCGGCCAAAGAAAACAAGAGAAAAGTCCCGTTAGAAATAAACGAATCCCCGTGCAGCCCGGTGCGGTGTCGGTGCTGGGAGCTGAGGCGAGAGCGGCCGGTGCTGATGGACCGCATTTCAAACGGCGAACCTCGGCAACATGTCTATCCGTCCTCTGGTGCGCTGTGGCTGGCGTGCGGAGGTGTGGCTCCTCGGTGCAGCAGCAGCCAGACGGCCGCCTCGCCAGGAGGAGACGGTGAAGAAGAGTGCGCGAGAGCGAGAGTCGGTGTTGCGCTAATTCTTGTTTCATTTGTTGTCTGATAAACAGTAAAATCGCCTAAACTGGGTTGAAAAACAATGCAATCTGGTTGCCGTGGTGATGAATTACATCAGACTATCAACCACACACCCCATTCTCTGTTTGAGAAAGAACGTTAACCAAAAAACAGGAAGTAAAACTGTCTGGAGAGGGGCTTTAAACTGGAACTGAGGACACAACAGTGAGGTTTAAGCTTAAATTTAAACTTGTGTTAAACTCAGCTAATCTAATGACGGAGCAACAGCCTCTGTATGTTTCTGTTTCCCCTCACCGTGCGCTGCTCTCTGTCTCTTTAGCTCTGATGACGGGTGGAGCAGTAGCGCCCGCAGCGGACAAAGCCGCGACTTTGACGACCGCAGACGTCGTGACTACTCCCCCGAGGATCGTCGGAGAGGAGACGGAGGGGGCTACGGCGCCCTCCCGGGGAGACGCAGCCGCAGCCGCGACGATCTGATGGACCTGGAGAAGGACCGCAGGGGCAGGCGAGAGGATTATGATGACAGCTTCCTGCGAGAAGCCATGGAGAGGAAGAAGATGGGCGAGCAGCAGAGGGCGCGCAGCCGGGAGCGACTGGACAGCGAGAGTGACCGTTCGGATCGGGGGAGGGCGCCACGCGGGCCCCCGCCACTTCCTCAGATGCCGCCCTCTGGACACCCCGGTCGCCGTGACGACTACCCACCTCCTCCACCACCGCCGTACAGTGATAATGAAAGTATGTCATCTTCAAAGAAAACCAACCTCCGCAAGGTGAGTCACAGCAAAACTCATGTACATTCACAAAGATGCACTGTCATGTTTCAGAGTGACTTTGAAGGACCAGTTCACAATTTTAAATTGTCTTAAAACAACAGTCATAAGAACTGAAAATGTTATCATCAGCGCACGGGGAAAGCACCTGTGGGTGAAGCCGCCTTGTCAAGTGGATTAATAGCTTCTGAAACTCTGGCGACCGGCAGAGTTTCAGAACCCTCTGAACCTCTGAACCTCTGAATCGCAGCGCTGGCAGCTCATTCAGACTGAAAGCCGGACCACCTTCTTCCATTGCTCCGTGGTCCAGTTCTGATGCGCACGTGACGCTTTTGGCGGTGGACACGGGTCAGCATGGGCACCCTGACCGGTCTGCGACTACAAACTGCTCCTCACTGTGTGTTCTGACACCTTTCTATCAGAACCAGCATTAACTTTTTCATCAGTTTGAGCTCCAGTAGCTCTTCTATTGGATCTGACAACATGGGCCAGCCTTCGCTCCCCACGTGCATCACTGAGCCTCGGGTCTGACCCTGTCACCGGGAACATCCCACAAGAGCTGCAGTTCTGGAGATGCTCTGACCCGGTCGTCTAGCCAGCACTATTTGGCCCTTGTCAAAGTCACTCACATCCTGACGCTGGCCCATTTTTTCTGCTTCCAATACAAAGTTCAAAATGTTCACTTGCTGTCTAATATATCCCCCCCACTGCCAGGTGCCATTGTAACGAGATAATCCATGTTATTCACTTCACCTGTCAGTGGTCTGAATGTTATGGCTGATCAGTGTATATCTGCTGTATAATATCACCAGCCTTATTCTTTAAGTCTGACTTAAAGTAGGATTTATATTTGTTTTTTTATTTGTGAAGTTGACTCGTGTTTTCTTGTCTTACAGAATGGAGCTGTGAGTCGGGAGAGCCTGGTGGTGTAAAACCAGCTGCGACGTGAGCAACACGTCCAATAACGCAGCTCTGGATCAGCTGATTTTATTAAGACTGTAAATATTAGTCACGCTGCTAATTCGCTGTGCTGATTGTTATGTTGCATAATTTACAGTAAAGTTATGACGAGTTGATGCAGAATGTGTATGTATACTTTTCTAAACAGGGAGGAGGTGCACAGATGAAATGTTAAATGTGCCTTTTCATGTATAAAACATTGTGGCTGCCACAAGTGCCTTAGAGAGTGTACAGAATTTTACTTGTAGACGTGAAAGTTGATAAATGATTATCTGTAAAGGTGTTTACATCTTGACGAGTAAACATGTCCCAATTGGTTTCAACCTTTTTTTTTTTTTTTACTTTTATGTAGTTTCAGTTAGCTTATACAGGTACTGATGTATATTTGTAGGGTTCTATAGATTTTTCTGGCTTTTTATGAGTGAAAAATGAATTTGTTTTTATAAGAAAAACTATGTACATTTAAAGGAATTTATTTGATCTCTGCTTTTAGTTGTTTTTATAGCATGCTCAATGTGTTTAGAAACCTGGTGAACAGAAGACTTGGTTAGAATTTGTGTTTCACATTTTTATTTTTTTTGTTTTCTTTCTCAGTTGTAACCTGCAGGATGTTGTACAGCCGAATACACTCTTAAAAACACAAATGTTTCACTGATTTTACAATAAAGGGTCTCTATTGCCAGGCCATTTTATTTGACTTGCAGAGTTTTACCACTAGATGACACCATCATGTTAGTGTGGCATTTTAATGGAGCAATAGTTGTGTTTCTCTGGATCTTGGTATGTATTAATCACAACAGTTGTTGTTGGTAATGTGTAATAGCACGATTTTTAAGACTAAAAGCAACTTTCTTTACTGATTAATTACTTAGACACTGAGGAAGTTCTGATTGTTTATTATTGGAAGTTCACGACTAACTTAAGCATGTCTGTTCCTTCATTAAAAGTTGCAGTAGGAGTCAGTGTTGGCACTCGGGATGGACACAATAACAGGAACGATGGTACAATGTAACACAATCTATCATAAGAAATCTACTTAAATATAAAGATATTATTAAGATAAATACTTAAATACTTAAAATATAAAAGTGACACAATCTCAGCATAAATTTTGATTTTAAACCTGGTGGTATTTATTACAAAGGTATTGTATTACATTATATTTAATGTTTCTACTGCTCCTGTACTGTATGTTTATAGATTGTTGTATTATATAAGAATATCAAATGTGTTTTTTGCACAAAATAGCATTTTAATATTTTAGATAGTGGTATCTGATAGTGATTAGGTAGCAGTGCAACTACTCTGGGTGTTTAACATAAGAAGCAGCAGGCAAGATTTCCAGGCTGGAAACATGCTGTCCTGCATCACTTGATTTCACTCAACAGGTAAGAATACGTTAGCAAAGCATTCATGCCAAGTAGTTCACAACTAACTCAGAATCTATTTATGTCAAATTGCACTCTTGTTTTCAGAGCTCCCATGATCCTCTGCTTCAGGTGTCCTGATTTCTGTCTTCCTCCATGGCGGCCGTCTCCTCCTCACGCCGTATACGTCCTTCCTGCAGCAGTGACCGAGGTTATTTATTTATTTTATTTTATTTATTTATTTGCACATACATAAAACTGCACAAAATCCAGTCAATGAAAAAAACAAAACAAGAAATGTGTCAGGAGAGGTCAAGAAGCCACAGGCTGATACAAAGGACATCCGCCCAACCCCAGGAGAAAATAATAACAGAAAAGGAAGAAAGATCTAAACTAACATAATTTTAAAAACAAGAAGCACACAAAATGTGCAGAAGAACCTAACCGAACAATGGAAAACAATCCAATAAAAACAATGAAATACATTAAAAACAGTACAGAGAAAAAGAAAATATATCTATTGGCATATCAAAAGATAATTAGACATCATGAGTTAAATGTGATGATAATTTTCTAAGGATAACGAGCTCTTGATCATTTTGGTGTCCCATATTTGTACACCTTGATATCCGAGGGAGTTCTGGGCCATGTTCTGTTGATGATTAACCCGTCTAGTATTATGTGAATGAATTTGAGAATTAGATTTAAAGAAGTTGCTAAACGATGATGGTAGAGAAGTAGGAAAAAACATATATTTATATATAAACACACATATCTGATGAATATTTGTCATAAACTGAAAGAATGTTCAGTTTCCTGAACGGAGGCCTCCTCCTTAGAGTTTGACAACGGGTGCCGATCTTACAAATCGTTTTTGCAACAAATAAAGTTTATAAAGATTGGAGGGGTATGTATTTGCCCAAACAATATTACCATAAATCAAATAAGGATAAATAATGGAATAATATAAGGTTAATAAACAAGGCTTGTGCTGATCATCTCCACATTATCACACATTGCCAGTTGTGACGCTGGTTACGTGCATGTGGCACAACTAATGAAGTTATGTTGAAATGTCAAACTTGCGTTTCTAAAGTCTTTTTACAGTGAAGGATGCTTTTCTTGACGGTGTCATATTAATGTAAGTGTTTGAGAACATCACGGAGGACCACATTAGACAGAGAGGAGTGTTCTGCTTCTGCTTTACGCTCGTCCGATTTCAGCTTTTTTCTTTCCAAAGGAGGTTTTCTGCCAGTAGCTAACTGTCTGTGATGCATTAAAGCTGATTTTATGTCATAACTACTCAAAAACAAAAATGAAAACAAGTGCCAGCTTTATAAATGATGTCTGCTTTTACAAAATTATAGCTTAATCTGGGCATCATACACAACAATTTTTTTTTTTAAATTGATACAAATAAATACGTCAGCATGTTAGGGCCATTGTAGGCAAAAGAAACAATTATGGACCCGGTAAGGGGGGTAATATTCCGAACATAGATAAATACTAATATAATTTTGCACTCGGCGGCTCAAGTTACCACGGTATGTAACGGTGTGATGAGGTTGATCCAACCTTGCAAAGTGAAGCGATGTGGTTCCTTAATAAAAGAAGTTTATTTCTTGTAAATTTGTAACTTTAATTTCTGAGTTTTATGATTTTATTTTTCTCGCAAATATATGACTGACGACGTTTTCTTTCTCGTACATTTGTAACTTTAATCTCAGAGAATTTCAGCGTTTTTTTTCTCCACAAATTTATGACCTCATAATCTCAGAGAATATCCAGTTTTTTTTCTTGTAAATTTGTAACTTTTATCTCAGAGAATTTCTGAGTTTTTTTCTTGAAAATTAATGACTTTATAATCTCAGAGACTATTCAGGTTTTTTTCACATAAATTTGGAAATTATTTTTTCGTAAATTTACCACTTTAATCTCAGAGAATATCCAAATTGTTTTCATCATAAATTTATGACTTTAAACTCAGACTTCAAGTTTTTTCTCATAAAATTAATTATTTCTCGAAAATTTACTACTTTACTCTCATCGAATATCCACATTTTTTTATGGTAAATTTACGACTTTAATCTTGGAAATTGCTCCTTTAAAAAAAAAAATTAAAATAAAATGTTTATTTAATTTCTGAGTTTCCTGATTTTCTTCTCTCAAATATATGACTGACAACGTTTTTTTTTTTCTCGTACATTTGTAACTTTAATCTCAGAGAATATTCAAGTTTTTTTTCTCGTAAATTTGTGAATTATTTCTCGTAAATTTACCGCTTTAATCTCAGAGAATATCCTAATTGTTTTCCTCATAAATTTATGACTTTAATCTCAGAAAATGTCTGAGTTTTTTCTTGGAAATTTATGACGTTATAATCTCAGAGACTTCAAGTTTTTTCTCATAAATTTAATTATTTCTTGAAAATTTACTACTTTACTCTCATCGAATATCAACATTTTTTTATGGTAGATTTACCACGTTAATCTTGGAAATTCCTTGGAAATTGCTCGTTTTTAAAAAACATTTTTTTTTTACCTACAATGGCCCTAATACACCGTTGTAAATAAATAACTAATGTTAGGGTAAAATGTGCATTTCTCATAACCTGTTGAAAGTGGAACCAGAGACTTTCAGTGCTGGTGAAGGAATGAAGGAAGCGAGTAAAAATCAGTGTATTGTCATTTAATGCACGTACAGTAACTGAGGCTAATATTGCATCCAATAGTTCATTATCGTTTGCAAAGAGAAGATCCTGTTTCATAAACTTCTCCAGTGATCCTGCTCACTGTGTTAAACAAAGGATGCATCTGCACAGACGGGTTTTAGTTCAGCTTCACCATTTTCATACGAATCAGAAACCACAGATCTATGTCCAGTATGTAAAAGGCTGATCTGAGATCTGGAGGATCCACCAACTCAGATTTACAAACTTTTTTTAAGGACCTTCCTTTAAGCCCTACATGCCATAGCCCGCTCATTTTGTGATATTAGATTTTTGATAGTTATGTTAATTATATTTGTTCTGTAGGTCGGAGGCAGCAGAGAGGACACACAGTACAGTTGTGTCGGTCAAATAGAAATTGTATCTTCTGTGTGGACACTGTGTGACCATCTGAGAGACTCCTAACGGTCCTCAGGCCGCACTTTAGGAACCACAGACTGTTACCCTCAAGTGCACACCTATTGAACCACTGTCACACAAGTGCAACTGATATCATGAACCTTATTACACTTTATAGTGTTACTTAAAGCTTCGTTTCACCTCTGAGATCCATCAACTTCCAGAAAAGAAAAACCCATTTACCTGAGTGACCGCTCCTGCACAGTAATCTGAGGAGAAACACTGGCTTCAGTTTCATCTTGAAGAGGCGCCGGGGAGATTTAGTGTTGCACTTTATAAAGTTAGGAGACTCACAAAAGCCGGATTTAAAGAAGAATGATGCAACATGCAGCGGAGGCCGAGATACTCGTGGGTTCAAGTTCCAAAAATGCTGGATCCTATATTTTACATTTGAAATTTTTAAACGTAAACTTAAAAACTATCACAGGCCTTTGATTAAGAATGCTTATTGTTGTATTTACTTATTTTATTGTATTTAAGGTATACCATTTTATTCTATTTTATTGTTATTTTATTAGTCACCTATTTTATTGTATTTAATTTGAATAATTTTATTCTATTTTATTGTTATTTTTATTAATCTAGTTTTTACTTCACACTGTTTTTAACAGCTTTTAAATTTATTTTATTATAGCTAAGTATTAGTATATTAACTAAGTCCTCTGTTATCCAGTATTGTATAGTATACATGTTTTTAAATCATATACTTCCTCTTATCCACTAAAAAGTGAGCAGTTTGTAGCTACAGTATTTCTCATGTGTCCCACCAGAGATTTTCCAAGCAAAGAGGAAGAGTTTTTTTTTTTCGGCTGGTATTGCAGTAATCAAAGCTGAACACTGTCTGCAGAATATTCATATTTTAACACTCACATCAGACACACCTGATGTCGCAGTAACGAATGGTAATGTGAGATTTCTCAAGTGAAGGCAGCTCAGGGTGTTTATGGACATTTTGCATCAGTGAACAACCAAAGGGGGTGTTTGTCACTTCCTTTTCTCCAGACAAGAATATCAATGTTGGGTGATTCAATCAGAGTGTTTTCGTAATTATTGCTCTCCACAATATGTCCGCATGGTAACTATTGTATGGTTAAGTTTATGGTAATTATGGTTAATAAAAACACAATCGCACGTCTGTGGCAAGAGGAAAATGCCAGACTGACGTGCTACATGCCCCATCGACCTCACACCGACCTCCGCACCCTTTCAACCTCTTCCTTGCCATTGGTAGACTCGCCCTTTACGGTGTTCTTCGAGTGTCGAGTCGGCTGCCCAAGATGCTATAAAACTTTTTATTTTTTATCGCCCCTGCTACATATAACGAACACTATTGCCTGCGTTGGTGCTGAACGTTGAGATTGCACGGGTGTTGTGAGGTACAGAATCCTCGGGGATACCGGGCTGGTTTGTCAATATGTATGGGAACATTTTAAAGGATAATTCCAGTTTAGCACAACTTTAGTCTTGTTTTCCGAATTTTGGCCATCGTTCCTCCATCCATCCATTTTCTTCTGCTTATCCGGGGCCGGGTCGCGGGGGCAGCAGGATTCCAGACGTCCCTCTCCCCAGCAACGTTTTCCAGCTCTTCCTGGGGGACCCCGAGGCATTCCAAGGCCAGACGAGATATATATAATCTCTCCAGTGAGTTCTGGGTCTACCCCGGGGCCTCTTACCAGTTGGCATCCTGATCAGATGCCCGAACCACCTCAGCTGTCCCCTTTCGATGCGAAGGAGCAGCGGCTCTACTCTGAGCTCCCTCCGGATGTCTGAGCTCCTCACCTTATCTCACCCTAAGGCTGAGCCCAGCCACCCTACGGAGGAAGCTCATTTCAGCAGCTTGTATCCGCGATCTCATTCTTTCTGTCACAACCCAAAGCTGATGAGGGTTGGAACGTAGATGGATCGGTAAATCAAGAGCTTTGCCTTCCCTCTTCACCGCAATGATCTGGTACAGCGTCCGCATAACTGCTGACGCTGCACCGAACCGTCTCTCCATTTTACCGTCACTCATCAACAAGACCCCGAGATACTTGAACTCCCTCGCTCTGGGCAAAGACTCAGCCCCAACCCGGAGGGCGCAATCCACTGTTTTCCGTTGTTCCAGTTGTTAAAAAAACAGAATTATCATTTATTGAACAAAAATAATCAGGGCTGTCAAAGTTAATGTGATAATGAAGCGTTAAGGCAAGTTTGTTTAAACGCCACTAATTTCTTTAATGCATGCAACTTGCAATTTTTAGGTTGTAGCGGGCTCAGTTTCCATCAGAATCCATCAGTACCAACCATGTCATACTAGCTTGTTTTGAAGGAGGTTAAATAACGCTCCAAACTTGCGATACATTTTGGCGATGAAAAACTGTCATGTCCATTTTCAAAGGGGTCCTTTGACCTCTGACCTCCAGATATGTGAATGTAAATGGGTTCTATGGGTACCCACGAGTCTCCCCTTTACAGACATGCCCACTTTATGATAATCACATGCAGTTTTAGGGGCAAGTCATAGTCAAGTCAGCACACTGACACACTGACAGCTGTTGTTGCCTGTTGGGCTGCAGTTCGACATGTTATGATTTGAGCATATTGTTTTTGGACAATATTTGTCATAGTTTTGTGTTAATTGATTTCTAGTCATGATTATATACATACATTTGCATAAAGCAAACAGATTTGTCCACTCCCATGTTGATAAAAGTATTAAATACTTGACAAATCTCCCATTTAAGGTACATTTTGAACAGATAAAAAATGTGCGATTAATTTGTGATTAATTGTGAATAACTATGAACAATCATTTGATTAATCGGTATTAAATATTTTAATCGATTGACAAAATAATGTGTGAATCTAAAACCTGAAAGCGCCCCCCCCTTCCAATCACAGGTTCTGGATGCCAAAGACCCAATCTGCTGACGGAGAGAGAGAGAAACAGGAGGCAGGAGGGAGAGCAGCAGCAGAGGAAGCAAACGCTGAAGGAGAGAAGACGACTCTCTGAGCTCCTCACTGGCTTCAGATCAGCTGATAAGGTAAGAGCTCTGCTGCTCTCTGATCTATAACTGTCATTCTTTACTTTTACATTTCCTTTACATGCTGCTGGCTTTTGCCTTCAATCGGAGTCATTTATTTTTCTCTTCTGGGTTTAAATTTCTCACTTTGAAGTGGACTAATGTGATCATTTAGTGGCAACACTAAAGGGGCAGATATCTCACAGCAGTGTGGCGTTCATGTGGAGTTAATTATGTAGCTCCTCTACATCATTTTATCATCTACATTTGATGCTGTAACACGTTTTAATGGATTACAGCCAAGAATGATGCACAGAAAATGTAACTGTTTTGTTTGACTGTGTATTATGTGTTCATTTATTGACTGGAGACTGGTGACTAAAAAACCTCCCCGTTTTTCAAATATTTTAGTTTAAAGGAAAAAACAAATATTGTGTTTCATATCGTTCTCACATGACAAATTATTTGTTCAGCATTTGTTCACGGTCTCCTTTTAAGTGTCTCTCATTGCTTTAGATGTCTTTGGTGCTCAGTTTTCAGTCATTGGACAAATACTGGCGAAATACCATTAAAACACAGAAACAACTTTTTAAGACTAATAGTGATGCCTTGTCTGTTGCATTTCTGCATAACGTCTTTCAACAATCTCTAATGGAAAAAAAGCTGTTTTTTTATTTTTATAAAATGACCTTCAAACACGCTCCAAATCCAAGCCGTACAATCAATGGCAGTTGGAGCGCAATATGGGAATTTAGGCCAAGTAGGACGCATTTGAGATTAGTTGCACCTTTGGGAATAAAAATCCCACGTAACAACAGGGACAGCAGCATGTCAGGGCTGTGGATATGAAATCCTAAATTGGGTCAATTATCCCTCATTAAAATATTCAGTATTCATGAAATCAACATAAGTGTAATACAATATTTTCATTCAGAAAGGAAATAAATGACAAGTTGAATGTTTTATTGAGTCTCAAATGTAATCTGGGACCTTTACAAAGTCCCACTGAGTTGGAAATGTCCCAAGTTAAATGTTTGAGTATTGAGTAGGGCTGTCGCGGTAACAATGATTGGCTCAACAGTGCAATATGTGATGTTATTGCCTTTATTTATTTATTTATTTAATTTCTGCTGATTTTAGTGCTATATAAATAAGCTATATTGTTGCTTTTTAAAGGACAGAGATGACAGTTTTAAAACTAATTAAAGATTTCTTTATTGTTATATGCTGAACACAGAAGGGCAATGAGGCGCAGCGTTGTTTTTTTCAGCTGAGATGCTTTGGTTGCATCTTGTTGCTATGATACGGAATATCTGCGGAAGTAAAAATGTCGGTACAAGTTAGAGAACTTGCTCTGGATGGAGGGAAGCCTGAAGCACTTGAGGAGAGAGGACAGACCCGCCGGTCTATGTGTATTAATTTCTTCTCCATTGTTATTGTTGTTCTTTTTGCACTTGTAGCCTACATGTAGGATGTGACGTTTCGTCTTTATGGTATTTGTCCCGCCCCTCCTCCATTGTGATTGGACGGCTGGGTAAAAAAGTGACAGTGACTAGTGCAAAACCCAGAGTTGAACATTTTTCAACTCTCTGCCACACGAAAAACATGCAAACGTGCAGCGCTCAGCGCAGAATAACTGCTCAGCACCTCGGCACGTTGCTGGCGTTTGTAGCGTTGTGTAAACACGCTACAAACTTAAAACCTACTCTGAAAGACAGAGCAGGTTTTATTCTTTGCTCCCTTTGCAAAGAATTCAAATAAGAAAAAAACGTGAACATAACTGTCGGGGCGGTTGCTTACCATCCCCTGCGGTCGGCTTGTCAATATTGCGGTAATTGCGACAGCCCTAGTATTGACTTTGGAATTTAAAGTTACAATTTCAAAGATCTCTGTTTAGCTCACTTTGGCGGCACCTCTGCATGGCGATAAGCGGTAACTGCAGGTGTGTTTTTGAATCTCACTTCCCAGAGATCGCAGCTTGTGTCTCTCTGGCAGAGATTTAAAGGGACTGTTTGTAACTTCTTACACGTATAAATCAATCCGGGTCGGTGTCCCATGCGCGCTCACGTGTGGCTACGCTGTTCAGACTCAGACTCCAACACAAACTACACGAAGCACCAAAACCACAAAGTTGTATCTAGTGAAGCCCGTCTGTTAAACAGTGTTGGCCGCGGTCGGAGGACGCGGGGGAGACCGTAGCTTGGGTCGCCAGGTCCGGAGTCTCTGCTGTACTCTGCTCCTCTGCCTGCCTTCACTCACACGACACACTCGTTCTCGCTCCACCTCATGTGCATGAAACAACTACGGCAGCTCCTCCAGACCAACAGAGGTTTCCCGTGTCTTGTGAAGTGACGGGGCTCCGCAGCGAGAAACGTTATCGTCTCCGACCAAAACTCCGGTGTCTCCCCTGTTCCCTCCGGCCGCGGTCGGGAGGCTGAAGCAGGAAAAGCCAACACTAGGATCAGCATTGATTCATGGAGAGACCTTCGTCTGGTCAGCTAACATTACTGCCAAGCAGCTGAAATATAGAGTGGTATTGTGCTTTTAGCTGACGTGTGTCACCTCACTGTTTTGAGTGATGCTCGTTCATGTCTATGTAGAGCGAGCACAAGCGCGAGCAACAGGACGCTGACTTTCGTTGACCTAACGGCCACAGGTGTCGCTGTTAACAAGCAATTTCTGATTCTTACAAACAGTCCCTTTAACTTTGGACCTTGACTTTCAAATGAAAATATTTTCCTCTTTTTTCGTCACAATTAGAAAAAGCTCAGAATTGAAATACCTGAGCAGCACACTGTGTTTTTAAACTAGTCTTGTCTTTCAGAGTAGGTTTTAAGCCTGCCGTTAGTAATTCGTCTTCCATCTATTTCTGCATGTCCAATGAAAGGCCAAAATGTGAAATGACCTTATAGGTAAACTCCTTCCAGGTGGAGCGATAATGCAGTCGCTTCTAGCAGTTTTGCAAATGGCAGCCATCCACTGCTTCTGTCCAGTGAAGCGGACG
Source organism: Sebastes umbrosus (assembly GCF_015220745.1). Classification (NCBI taxonomy): domain Eukaryota; kingdom Metazoa; phylum Chordata; class Actinopteri; order Perciformes; family Sebastidae; genus Sebastes; species Sebastes umbrosus. The sequence continues at coordinate 3,492,078 of NC_051279.1, read as the reverse complement.
GAGGGACAATGGATCCATTCTCAGTGTGTTCTGTCACCCGTCTCTGTCCAGCACAATCCCAACAACCCCCTCACCCACCCACACGCCGTCCCTCCCCCAACACCACCTTCCATGTCTACACCATAATACTGTAAAGCATGTACGGTGTGTATGTTTACACTATCTAGACCCTGCTGTGTGTTTTACTCTCAGTACAGCTGCTACAAAAGTCTGTTTGTGGATGTGAAAGTTGGATAGTAACGCTGTCTATCCAGCAGTGTTCGAATGTAACTAAGTACATTTACTCAACTACTATGCTTAAGTACAATTTTACGTACTTGTACTTTACTTGGGTATTTCCATTTTATGCTACTTCATACATCCTGGATGCAAATATTGTACTTTTTACTCCACTACATTCATTTAATGACTTTAACTATTAGTTACTTTGCAGATTCTGATTGCTAATATGAAATATAAAACTCAACAAATAGATTACGATATATATTATTATAGGTTGAAGGAGCGGTGTGTAGGATTTGGCGGCATCTAGCGGTGAGGTTGCAGATTGTGTCCAACTGAAACTTCTCCCGTGTGCCGAGCATGTAGGAGAACTACGGTGGCCGACGCGGAAACGTGAATGGTCCCATCTAGAGCTGGTGTTTGGTTTGTCCCTTCTGGGCTACCATAGCAACATGGCGCCCGCTCTATATGTAGATATAAATGGCTCATTCTAACGATTCTTATTTTCAGGTGATTATACACTACAGAAAACAACGTTACATTAATTATTATATTCCATTTCTGCCAATAGATCCCCATAAATGTTACACACTGTTCCTTTAAGCTGCCTCGCAGTATATAAAGTAACCTTAAACCATGTAGTCTGTATTGACTGCAATGTAAATGCATCCTCCGTAAATACGCTACTCTCCGTGGTAGTGACGTATAATAAAAGAGGAGAAAGACCGCTGATGGTGGGCCGGCGGGGAGGTGGATGGGTCCAACAAAAAGAGGACTTTCAACCAGGAGACCGCTGTACGAGATCGGCGTTTTGTAAGTTACGTTAGTGACATTTGTGATGTGTTTTCTGTACCTAGCTAAGTGGTTTTGTTGCCTAAACCTAAGTGAGTGGTTTTGTTGCCCCCTGCTGGTACTGAATCTTCATACACTGGTGTAATATTCACGCCTCAGTGAGGCAAAACGTGCCTCAGCCACAATATCCTCCGGCGGACAGATGGGTCTGTTACACGCTTTGGTGTGATATTGGGTTGGTTTGAATATTAGTAGCAGACAAAGATGTTTTTGATGGATTTTAAAGGTCCAGTGTGTAGGATTTGGCGGTGAGGTTGAGGAGATTGCAACCAACTGAAGCCTCTCTCGTGTGCCAAACGTGTTGGAGAGCTACGGTGGCCGACGTGAAAACGCGAATGTCACCTCTCTAGAGCCAGTTGTAGCAGAGCCTGTGCGTAGAGTGTGTGTGTACTTGGGAAGTGAGTGATGAAGCAAAAGAGAGAAAGAGCGGCGACGATGACAGGAACGAGTAACGTTTTTGACTCCGGCCCAAGCAGGAAAAGTTAACAGAGTTCGGTTTGTCCGTTCTGGGCTACTGTAGAAACATGGCGGTGCAACATGACGGAGTCCATGGAGATATAAACGGCTCATTCTAAGGTAACAAAAACACAATTCTTATTTTCAGGTGATTATACACTCAAGAAAACATACTTATTAATATTATATTCCATTTCTACCAATAGATCCCCCTAAATAATACACACTGGTCCTTTAATAACATCAGTTTGCTCCTCTTGTATGTGACCCATCATTCCTAGTTCCAGCCCTGCTTCCATTAAAGAAAGTACGATGTGGCCGGTCGAACTTTGCTAAAAGCCACACGAGTTACAGCCAAGACAGAAAGGTCGAACAAGAGACAGAAACAAACGAGCGAGGCCAGAGAAAAGGGGATTGTTGTGATTAAAAGACAATTATCTGTGCACATCGACTTCTCAGTGTTGTGCGGTGTCAGGCTCGAGCTGAGCTGCTCTGTCCCAGAAGGCCTCGGGAGACAATGGCTACTGTGTCAGGAGGAGGAGGGAGGGGGTGCGTTAACGAGTCTTGGGGTTTCATGACACGCTCACAGCACCATGCAACTGTTTGAATACTCTTAATGCCACGTCTAGGCTATGATAATGTGTTTTTATTAATGGCAGTCGTAGGACAGATGAGTTGGCCGGCTGAAAAAGGCTCAATGTGATGTACAATCGCTGCAAAACAAACAATGATGGAGTTGTAATTAGACCTTTAAAACAGGCTTTAGGTGAAACTCACAATATCATCACTTCAATCAAATGATCCAGATTACCAGTCGCAAAGTGGATCTATTACACGGACTGTAGGAAAACAAGATGGATGTGTTTAGAAGCAGCTTCAGAGTGACCTCAGTTCACTGTGTGGTTCAGTCAAAGGACATCAAGGAGGAGTCTGTAGTGTCTTCGATCACAGAGGCAGTGGAGATGTTTCTCACACAACCCCTGTGTGCCAGCCACAGCTTTATAGTAAGGTGTAGTATTTTATTTTATCTTTATTTAATCAGGCAGTCTCATTGAGATTAAGATCTCTTTTCCAAGAGAGACCTGAGAAGAAGAAGAAATATTCACAGGAACAACTACACAATAAATTAAAAACAGACAAAAGAATCATAAAAAAACCATCAGATAATAAGGCTTTAAAATCTCCAAGGTGAATGCAAGACACGTGGGCAGTTTGCAGTTCACTAGTGCGTACATGGGGGGGATATCTAAGGTTAAGTAGTTACTGGATCGTGTTCTGTACTTACTTACTGCATTTAAATGACAGAAGAGATGTGAGGTAGTTTGGAAGCTTCAACAGTTCATCTTGAAGAACTAAAAAACACATGGAAACCGCCATCCTTTTATCCAAGGTGTTTGGGAGGTTGCACTCCTGTTGCGCCTGCCGTTTCTAAGCAACCAAAACCTGCGCGCTGTGATGACACTGTGAAGTTGTGAAGCCTCACAGACTAAACTAAACAAAGTTAAAACAAAAGATAAATGGATTTCCAGCACCATAGTAACATTACTGCTTGGTTCTCTGTGTCAGTTTGGCGTTTTGACGTTTCAACCGGATGTTGTGACGTTCTTGGACTGAGAGAAGCAGGTAAAATAGTCAGTGGGACAGATCATAAAGCTCTGGGTAGTCCTGCACTAAAATGATTAACTTCTCCTACATATATTTACCGTAGACGGATATTTACAGACGAAAGAAAAGATACCTGTGATTGGTTGTTCCCTCGTCACATGACATGCGGTGCGCACTGCAGCATTAAAGAACATATATTGCCAAGAAGTGAAAGTCAATTGTTCGTTCCATTGCAACGTCAGCGCCCAGTCGCAAAGCTACGCTTCCGCCATTTTGGACTGAAAGCGACTACCGGACGCCATTAAAACATCCGCCTACAAATGGCCTTACAAAAGTAAAACAAAATTATTTCTATTCTTTCGTCATATTCTACTGAAATGGCCTGTGTTGAACAATAAAATATTATAAATATAATATATTATATTATAAATATGTAAATATTTCAGTCCAAAATGGCGGCAGCAGCTGTCGGGTCTTTGCCTCGCTACTCTTTGGCAGCGTTCCAAAAGTTGAACTGCGTCTATTTTGGGGCGATTGGGAACGCTTGATCATCGTGGCGGTGTCGCATTTGAGCGCGTCTACTGCGAGTCTACATTGGCGACAAACGGATTTGAGGGCGCAAAAAAGCGCGCTGTGTGTACCGCCCCTAAATGAATAACATGAGATGGCTAGTAAAGCCCAGTAGCTCAGCAATATTAGTGCAGAAGTTATTAAGATAAAACAATTGGGCTGTTTTAGTCCAGTTAAGTAGATTTGTACTCTTTCGTTTTGATCTAATCGGAACTAAGATGGCGACAGTTTATTTCTATAAACAAGACACAGATAATAACATCATCATTACAGTTACGTTAGCACCGTTGCCACGCTCATGTCATATCAGAGTTATTGTAATTATGAGTTTCCAACTTGTAAATACTGCTGACGTCAACATCTAATCATAATTTTTCTGAAACATCAGATATAACCGAATATAGAGATGTGCCACACAAACATGGACGCCTCACGTCAGCTAAAAGTCTGTCAACCAATGTAATTAAACCGAAATTCAATGGTTATAGTGTTATATCGTTTTTGTTTTTTATATATAACCAACTCTGTAGCCATACAAATGTCTTGAAACAAATATGGGAATCTTCCTTATCTCTACTCTCCATTCCATATGACTAGTGTGTTGTTGATTATTTTCTGGATTAATCGATTAGTTGTTTGGTCTATAAAAATGTCAGAAAATGGTGAAAAATGTCGATCAGTGTTTCCTCAAAGATGACGTCCTCAAATGTCTTGTTTTGTCCACAACTCAAAGATATTCAGTTTACTGTCACAGAGGAGGAAAGAAACCAAAAAATATTCACATTTAAGAAGCTGGAATCAGAGAATTTTGACTTTTTCTTTACTCAAAAAATTAGTAGTTGACATCTAATCTTTGATTAGATTTTATTTGATAGGGACGATGCAGTTTGACATAGTTCCAATACCGGGCATGAAACTGATGAACTGCACAGAGAGTTTATAGCTCATTTTCAACTCTTGTCCCTAGTTGGGCTTTTACATGTTCAGTGTAATTCAAATTATACAGCTTTCTATATCATAAGACCACAAAATTGATTCATTGATTAGTTGTTGCAGTGTGACGTTGAACTCTGCAGCTTAGTGTTGGAGCAGACAAGTGTGACTTTTTTTTAAGTTTAGGCAAGTTTTAGCCTATTTACTACAAATTATGTAACTTTACTGTGTAAGATGTGTTTACTAGCCTCCAGTCTTTCACTTGTTTCCATCAATCGACTTGCAGAGACTTGTGAAAATTGTTGAGATAGGTCTCATCATCATCTGCAGCAGGCTGGTCATTGTTGTGAAATAAACCGCGACAGGGCGATGCGGGTCTCGCCGGCTTGTTACATGGCTACTTACTTGAGAAGTCAATAATTTGACACAAAAACGGTCCGCCAGAGTCCGACATCAGAACTGTGTCCATAGCAACGGTCTGTTATATTACAAAGCAACGGTCTGTTATAAAGAAATAACAGACCATAGGACGCTGTGATTGACCAATCAGAATTGAGTATTCAACAAAGCCGTGTAATAATGCTATGCAATGTATTCCAGATTTTTAAAGTCAACCTACAGTTTGTCTCAATGTATTACATGGCAATCATGTGACTACTTTAACAACAATAAAAGCAACTAAAGTTTATACAAGTTGGTTTTTCTTTAGTAGTGTTGCCTGGAAGGTGGGAAAACACATCTAAGAATATTAACTAGGGATGTCACGTCGATGCCAAAATTTAAAAAAAGTGACGGTACTCTTTTTCTACAGTACCGAAGGTACCGTACGATGTCAGTTATGGTCGTTGGTAGGGATGTGGCGGTGAGGAAAATTTCCCCATCGGTTAATAAACTTGTGACAACACCGGTGTTACCGATTACACCGGACATTTTACAAGAAAAGATGACGGTCAACATGTGAAGAGCGCTGACTCTGATCTTTACTGTCGGGTGGCGGTGTGTCTGGCCTCTCCGGTAGCGCTTTTGCTGCGGGGCTCCGCTGCGAGGGTCTACCTGGCGCCGCTGCTCCGTGCACACCGGCTGTGACGGCTCCATCCGCCTCACGGCGATTACCTCATTAACGTTATGGTTCCCTTATAGCATTAAGATTAAACGTGAAATATCGCCAAATAGGTGCGTTTGCTTTTCACTTCGACAATAAATCCTCTGCCTTCTGCTCATGCTACTCTGAGATGACTGACCAGATGTATTCACGGTCAGTATGTAGCGTCCGTCATCTGACTATCGATTGATAACATGCTGCCGATACGCCAAAATGAACAAAAAGGGTCAATTATTTTTATTTATTACTTAAAGGCTACATGCCTCTGTTTTTTGTAATGTTCAAATGTTTTTAATAAGAGTGCGTGTTGAATTACATGGGATTTATTCTTTTTTTTTACCGTGGTATCGAATTTGTATCGAGAATCGTGGAAATTCACTGGTATTGGTATCGACTACTAGACTTCTGGTATCGTGACATCCCTAATATTAACCATGGCCGTGTCATGCTCTGAAAAGCATATTTGTGGTCACTGGGGTGAAACATGCAACAACACTGTTCTGGTTCTCTAGTTCCTCTGTCCTCTGAAGCGTTGACTTTTCATTTCTAGACTCAAAGCAGAGACAGATTTGACTAAAAGGTTTCCATACTACTACCCCCTCATATTGGTCCTCATCATCTGCTCCCCCCCCCCAACTCACTTCCTGTCTTTTGTTACAATGAAAGAAAAAAATGTGGATGTGCTCTCCATCAATCCAAAATGTTCAAATATGCTCAGTTGCATCCAGCGTACAGCGGCTGGCCGTGTTGGATAGAAAAAGGCCTCGGAGCTCAAAGCCTCACCCATATTTGTTGGGGCGAGGGGGGAACAGTGTGGCCCTTTGTGGCCCCGTGTGTATTTATGAATGGCTGAGCCTCGGGGCGAAGCCTCAGAACAATGCTGCTACACTGAAGAGCTGATTTTCATATGGGAGGGGTGATGGTGATGATGGTGGTGATGGTGATGATGGTGGCGGTGGCGGTGGGGCGAGCAGTTTATTCTCCACCGTTGGGGCTTGGTACAGAGAGTGGCGAGAGGTCTTGCTGGCAACGGGCTGGTGTGACGCTGTGCATGTGAGTGTCAGAGGGAAGGCTGCTGGGACTGCTCATACAGGAGCTGCTGAACGCTTGGAGGTCGACCCCGGTCACCTACACAGGTGAGCAGCTGCGGTGTATTCTGATTTGTTATTTTTTTATGCCCCTGGGAGCTTTTGGAATTGGATATTTTTTTAGTAAGAAATAAGAAGGAGGACTTCCAACCACGCTCTGATCTATCTATCTTTGTTATTTTTGTTCTTTAAGGTCACACACCTACAGTCAGGGTGAGTGTGCGCTTGTTTGCGTGAGCGTTCATAGATGAGGTGACGAGCGAGCAAGTGAAAAGATTGAGAGTTGGATGAGTCACAAGTTAGTTAGGTAATGGATAAGTGTGTGTGTGTGTGTGTGTGCCTGCCTTAATGAATGCATGCATGAGTGAACGTGTTTTGTGATGATGTGTAAGCGTGGACATGAGTGAGTGAGTGCGTTATCTGTGTGTGTTAGCGGGAGCTGCTAAAAGCTCAGCCAATCATTACTGGACAGATTTGGCTGCCGGTGCCATTAGCGATGAGCCGTTCCTGTAATTACCAGAGCGTGTTACCACATCCAAACAGACATCTGATGCCAGGTACAAGAGCCTGTGATTACACAGCCAACCCAAACAGTTTTGAGATTTTTAACAGCAGTGGTCTGCATTATGAATATGAGGGAAAGATATGTTTTCTTTAATGACTCCCACTGCTTCACTTGCTCTGTAAATAGAAGGGTTAGAGAGAGAAAAAGTGGCCGTGCAGTTTTTTTAAAAGGAAACAAAGTGTTTCATAAAAATCAAGAGTGGTGGTGGTGGAGGCGTGTAATCTAAATTCTTACTTACGGCCTAATTGGTGAATTTTGAACTAGAAAATGTGCGAAAATGCATAATCCCTCAGGATCAGGCTAAATCACATCAGTGGTGACACATTTGAGTTTCAGATTTTGACCTTTAATCACAGCTTCCCCTTTAGGCCAATTAATGTATTTTGTAAGAAATGGACGGACGTGTACGGCAAGTTTCTCCATCCAATTAGACCTTCGGGGCGTTTAAGCGGTCCCACTTTGAGACAGCGAGTCAAGTGGACGGTTTTAGCGAGCAATTGGGATGGGGGCCACACTTTGTCCGTCTGTGTGGCCGAACAGGTGACGGCTCTGTTTGTCGCCCCCTTTTGTTCAGAGCGGAAGGGAGAGCGCTCTAATGAGAGAGGAGGCCTGTGGCTCACCATCTGCCCACTGGGCCGGGGGATGCCAGAGTCACTGGGTTTGCCAGGTACAAAAGATGGAAATAAGCTCTTGGTGCTCCTGGTCTCTTGTTATGTTGGTGACCTGCCAGCTGAAACCTATACTCTGCTGTCGTTAAATACTCCTAAAATGCGATCCATCTCTGTAGGTCTTGTAATATAAAAATGCATTCGAAGTTCAAGTCAGCAACAGCAAAATGCAGAGTGTAAAAGGGAAAATGCACAAATATATGTAGCATCAGTACAAAGTTGAAGGCAGGGAGTGAGACGAGGGCTGCAACTAACTAATATTTTCATTGTTGATTATTTTCTCAATTAGTCGGATTGTCAGAAAACAGTGAAAAATGTCGATCAGTGTTTCCCAAAGCCCAAGATGACGTCCTCAAATGTCTTGTTTTCTCCACAACTCAAAGATATCTAGTTTACTGTCATAGAGGATGAAAGAAACCAGAAAATATTCACATTTAAGAAGATGGAATCAGATAATTTTTTTTTTTTTTTCTAAAAAAATGACTCAATCCGATTAAAGCAGCAGTGGGTAGAATTGGAGCAAATATGATTAAAAAAAGATGTTATTTTTATAAAACGGTCGCTATATCCTGACAGTAGTACATGACAGGTAATCTGAAAAAAAATCATGTGTCTCTGTGTCCTCCGGTGCTCCTGATGGCATCTGCAAGATTTCACAGACCGGAGGAAAACAACCAATCAGAGCCGAGCTGGAGCCTTGCTGTCTCTGAGCAGCTGTCAATCACTTGCGAACTCCGATCAAACGGTGAAACTAGGCAGCGCTGATCAAATATGAATCAATATTCTGTTACTGTAATGCCTATTTCTCTCCTCAAATGTTTTCAGAAACATCTTGTAGTGTACGGTTTAGCTGTAAAATTAGACAGTCTGTGACTCAGCAGCCATGTTGAGATCAGTTGAAGAAATACCAAGCACCGCCCACCAGCCAGAGCACAGCCAATAGGAACGCTCTCTCTCTCTGAAATGACCTGTGATTGGCCAAAGTCTCCCGTCACGGGATAGATTTTCTAAAGCCTGTAAACAGAGCCATGAGGAGGTGCAGAAGTCTAGTTTTCTCTCAGAACACTTGAATTACAATATGCTGAAAGGTTATTATGGAATTTTTGCCCAATGATGCCAAAAACATTCTGCCTACTGAAGCTTTAATCGATTATCAAAATAGTTGGTGGTTAATTTAATATTTGACAACTAATCGATTAATCGTTGCAGCTCTAAGTGAGACCCACACCCACAGATCTGTGCATACCTAGAAAAACACTCTCGACATCCTCAAGTCTGAAAGTCTCATATAAAATAACACCTCCCAAAAAATAAAGTTTACTTGAACGGTAATAAAACTTAATTGTCACTGAAGAAAAAGTAGATACAAAAACAGACGCATAGTATAGATAAAAAAGCACCATTAAACATTAATATACCACATACGTTATAGGCAGGAAACATAAAATAGAGGTACTTTATGCACCTTAAATACACTTCAAAGTATATCTACTTTAAGCAGCAATGGTTTTATTTTCTTTGATGACCTCAAAGTCCAGTCTGAATCTTTATTCATGCCAGCGCTCTCTGCAGTACCTTGGACAGACTGTGTGACTGCATATTGGCATATCTCCGTGTTTATGTTTGTATCTGGTATGCATGAGTGTGTGTGTGTGTGTGTGTGTGTGTGCGTTGCTCATCGCAGCTCATCGCGGCATGTGTGGGCAGGGGAGCAGTCATGTTTTAAGACCATCTGCTCCTCCGAGTATTTTAGTGGGGGCCTTAGCTTGTGGTGGACCAGCGCGCGTCACAGGCAAACAGCAAAGCGCAAGCTGTGAGCGGGCCTGTTCCGGAAAAAATTCCTCCAGTTTCTGCCTCGCACAATGGGCAGTGTTCTGCATACAAGGTTCCCATTCTCCACCCCCCCCCTCCTGTCCAAGAGCCACGGCGAAGCTCTTGTACACGGGCCGCAGACGATATTCACAATGAAAATGTTCTTCTTGGCACAGTCGATTGTTTGTGTGAGCCTCTTGGTGTGTGCGAGCAATTTCAATAATGTAAAATGAGTCATAAAAGGTGTCGTGGCCTGATTTAGCAGAGCTGATTGTTCAGATAGCATTTGTGTCCCTGAAGCGTGATGTGGAATAAGGGATTATGGCGAGGTTTGATTACCTTAGGTATTAGAAGAGGAGGATCTGCACATGGCAGCAAAAAGATCAGATGAAGACAAACACGCACTGATGTACTTTTAGATTACATATCTTCAAGTCTCCAGTGAGCTATAGACGCCGTCTCATTAGACTTTTTCAACATTTCTTTTGTTCGTTTCGCTTCTGTCTTTTGTGACAGAAACAAACATGATATGATTCTGTTCAACTGGACGCTCACTCCGTCTGCTCTCGTGCATTTAACAGATACATACAATGACTACAGTCCTAGCAGGACAATGGAGCAGGCTGAGCTTACATACAGAACATAGGGGATGCAGAGGAAGGTCACATATCTGCACACCCCACACTGAGGAGCGTGTTGGCTTGCCCTATGCTGCATGTGTGTGTGCGTAGGGGGGCTATGGCATGCCGCGTATTCGTTTGAACGCGCGTCAATGCAGCATTCTCCTCTTCAGCTCTTCCCCAGACTGTTTACGGAGGGATTCCCTTGAGGTTATCCACGTCTCGGTCGATGCCATCACTTGGCCGGTGGCCTAAAAGGCTTTTGGACTCAGTGACTCACCCTACATGTAACAATGAGAGTGGGGGGGGGGAAAGCCACTTGGAAAGACAAGTTGCCTTTTGTTGCTCTTATATGTTAACTAGGTGGACGTCTGACTGGATCCATGCTTGTGCTCCCCGCCCACAGACATTCCTCAGCAGGGAAAATATTAGATCTGCATACGGCTGGAAAGATCAATGATTGTGCCCTGAAGCCTTTTTTCATCTCTGAAATTCAAATTCATCCAGACATGGCCTCCGATTCAAACACTTTCTTGAGTTTAATTGTGTGATTTAGGGGAAGATCAGCAACAGCCTGCCGGGGGACATCAGTAACTATCAATCCAAGATCATGCCTCTTGAACATAACAACACATATCAAACATGTGAGCGCTAAAGTCAGCATTACCACGGCTAAGAGGGTCATACTTAGACACTGGAAAGAGAGTGAACCTCCAAACTATCAAGAATGACTTAATACCCCAGCGTCACACGAGTGCCTCATTTATAAGATAAACAATGAATTAGACGTTTTCTTAGAAATCTGTGAACTGTTTCTGTCTCATTCCAGGGAAACTGAAACTAACACAGAGTACTCTATACTCAACATAACTCGGAGTTAAAAATAAATAGTCACAGTCCTGTGGTTCTGACAGGTGGTATATGTAAGTAAATATTGTCTCCTGTACAGTTTTTCTTGCAGCTTTTATTTAATTCATTTTGTTTTAATATTTTATTTATTATTATTTAATTATTTTATATTCTGTATTCTTTATTTATTCTTTTATAATGTGCTTTAAACACACAGTATGTACTCTGTATTTATCCTGTGCGGGTAGGTGCTGGGAATCTGGTGTGTGAATTTATTTTATCAATTTATTTATTTTTATTTATTTATCATTATCATTACTATTTATTTATTTTATTCATAAATTTAAACAAATAATTTATAATATATATATATATATATAGTTTTATAATTTTTAATTATTTATTTTATTATTATTATTACTATTTTTCTCTCTTTTGTTTATAGTTTGTTTTTCGATTTACAGTTACAATCCGTTATATGTACATATTATTTTATTTGTTGTGGTTTAGGTTGTTGTAGTCTTTTTTCTTAAGGAAACAATAAAAAGCATGATTATAAAAAAAAAGAATTGTGTGATTTAGGCTCTCTTACGCGGTGATGTTAAACAAATGAACCATGCTAAGATCAAGATCTGCATCAAACTCATTTATAATTTACACAGCCATATTCATCTGACTAGTTCTATGTTCCTCCCACTCTCCGTATGTCGCTCTAACGCAGCCTTTCTCAAAGTGATATTGAGTCATCGCTCCTTTCATCGCGCACCTTGTGTCTCGGGCGCCACGAGCATGAAGCTGTTCAACTAATATCAACATACTTTGCTTCGACCTCAGAGGGAAATATGATCAAGGCTCAGAGTTCAAAGCATTAAGACACACGGGACGCGTCGGGGAAACGATGGAGCCGAGCAAAAGGAATGCTGAGTGGGCCAAAGAACAGCTCCAGAAATGCCTGAACGCATATTCAGAGCTGCCCACGACACATGTAAACCAGAGCTCACACAGACTCCCTCTCTTCCCCTTGTCTCCTTCTAACATCTCTCTTTATCTCTCTTTTCTGTCCTTTTCCCACAGACATCTCGGATTCAGAGCAAGACGACCGACTCGGGCAGAACAAACACAACGGGAAGACGAAGAAGACGAAGAAGAGGTCAGGACTGAGAGGGAGCAGGAGCCTGGTGCTGAGGCTGGTATGAGGCAAGTGTTTTTGTGTGCGTGTTGCGTGTGTGTGCGCCTAAGTGTGCACACGTATGCTGTGTGCTCCGTGCCAGCCGTTTGTCTATTCCTTATCAATGAAGCCATTGTTGTTGGGGCTGGTGGCGGTGTCAGCGGCCCTGCCTGGCTGCTCGGCTCCATTCTCTCCTGCCGTTGCTGATGCACGGCCTCTCTGCGTGGACGCCACTCGCCCAGCTCTTGGCCTTTTGTTGCAGTGCAGATGGTGGAGCTTGACGCAACATTGGAGGAGAAAAGTTAGGATTGTCACAGCACAACAGTTGTGTCACAATGGGGCCAAGACGCCTCGAAAAGTGACCTCTTTCAATGTGAGGTGATTTTTAAAGAAGTTGTAATCAATATTTCTTTGCAGCAATGTATCAGATGTGAAAGGGAGTCTCTCATAGTGATGAACCTACAGAGAATTATCACCTCAGTCTGCAGCTTCTCTCAGCTTTACGGAGCTTTATAGTGAGTTTTATAGGTCATTGTGTATCTGTCCGGCCTGCAACTTTACTGTTTTGGTTCACTCTCACTGCTCTCATAGGTTGCGTCTGAAATTCCAAACTAACATGCCATTTAGTACGCTATAATAGTATGTGAGATTTTTTTAATATGTCTGAAACCTTAGTATGAAACCAATAGTACACAGATTGCATACTATTTTCAGAACACTGGACACTACGGTGCCATAAATATCCCACAATGCATTGTGGAAGAGACAACATGTTCATAACAGACATTGGCGAGCAGCTCTGTAACGTCAAGATTTCACTTTTCTAGACGTAATATATTTTTTAGAATTAGTTAAGACCGTGTACGTAGTCAACGTGACGTCACCCGTTGGTTTGTGGACTACCTCAAGTTCAGCATTTTGGCCGTCGCCATCTTTGTTTTTGGTCGTCGCCACCTCGCGACCAAAAATGTTAAATTAACTTTCATGAACTGAAAACACACTGTGAAAGGGTTAAAGTTGTAAGATGAAAACATGGACAATGCTGTGGTAGCGACCTGTCTATCGCAAGGTAGCCACGCCCTAAAGCATCCCCTGCTTTATGGTCTATTTGACTCTAAATGGGACCATCATTTACTAAATGAACATCATGCTGTATTGAAGAAGACTTGAAACTAGCGACTGAGACCTTAAACTCATGTTTACAATGTTTACTGAGGTAATAAATCAAGTGAGAAGTAGGCTCATTGTCTCATAGACATCTATACAATCAGACTTCTTTTAGCAACCAGAGGAGTTGCCCCCTGCTGGCTGTTAGAGAGAATGCAAGTTTAAGGCACTTCAGCATTGGCTTCACTTTTCAGACCCGGAGGTAGCCCACTGGTTCAGACTGTATGATTCTCACAACAGTACGGGTTACCATGGTTACGTGTCTTCAAACCGGCAAGGAGGCTCTCAGGAAGTGACGACGTAAATTACTGCTCAGTGCGTCCGAAAATATGCATATTACGGTTAATTCACGCAAACAGTATATTGAACGATAGTACACATGTTGGGTATGTAACGCATAGTATGCGATTTCGGACGGAGCCATAGCGTTGATTTCGTCAACAGCGGACAGAGAAAAAAGCTCTAAAAACCCACAGTAGCAGCATCAAGCAGCAGACAGACACAGTTAGAGACTAGCTGGTGAACAAAGTGGAGCATTTAGCAGCTAAAGAGCCTGATATTTCCCTCAGGAATTGGTGGAGACCAAAACAGAGCTAAAAGAAAGTGAATATTGGGCTGATATTCATCAGGTGGACAGAAACACGACTCTAAATGAATCATAATGTTGCTCCGTATTAACTGCTGTAGGTTTAAATAAGCAACTGTTAACTAACTATACTCACCATATCAACTTAAGAGTTGATGATATGTCAAACAACTTGTTCCGCTGCCCCTAAGTGGCCAAAAAAAAAATAGTTGCTGCAAGTTTAAAGAGGAGTAGCAAATGTGAAAGTAGAAGGCAGCTATTTGCCAAGTAAATTTCCTTTAAGCGTTCAAATATCTATGCGTTTGTGACTGCATGATGAGCAGCATGACGAATCCACGACCTCTCTCAATGTTGAAAACAACAGCATTTTTCACTTCTCTCCAGCAACAAGGCTAATATTGGTCGTGGATTCTCCGGGGGACGTTGGGAACGTGTTAATCACGAAGCTCTAATACACAATCCACTCTTAGGCCTGCCATCTGCACACACCGGCTGCTACAGCATGAGGCTAAATCCTCTGCTTCTACTTCTGCATGTATTAATTCTACACTCACTGCACAAGTAACAGTCATGATAACAGTCATGATAATAGTGTACATCTCATTTACGTAGCATTTACACGGTTGCAAATTTCTTTAAAGGTCCCATATCGTGTTCATTTTCAGGTTCATACTTGTATTTTGTGTCTACTAGAACATGTTTACATGCTGCAATGTTAAAAAAACAACTTTATTTTCCTCATACTGTCTGCCTGAATATACCTGTATTCACCCTCTGTCTGAAACGCTCCGTTTTAGTGCATTTCAACTGAATTGCGTTGAGAGGCAACAGTTTGGGTCCATGTTTACTTCCTGTCAGCTGATGTTATTTACATACACTGCAACAGGAAATAAACTGGAACACATTTAGAATGTTTATGTTTAAAACCGTGTAATGGTCTAAATATTGTATATTTGTGACATCACAGCTTGTTTCAAACGCACAATTTCAAAATACGGGCTGTGCACTGACAGGCGAAAACCTGCCGCACGGAACCTGCGCGAAAGGCCATGTCTGATGGTGTGACGTCACCTGGGCTGAGCGGACACTTGCGACCCTCGCGAATGCGGCAGTAAATCACGATGTACGCGGACATCTGCACAGAGCCTACATGAACACCCTCTGATGACGAAATTTACGTCACGCGGACCCCCGCGCACTCACGGAAAGTATAACTTCTGCTTTAAAGCGTCAGTATGCAGTATAATTTTGGCATCATTGGGCAAAAATTCCATAATAGCCTTTCAGCGTATTATAAGTCAAGTGTTCTGAGAGATAACTAGACTTCTACACCTCCTCATGGCTCTGTTTTCAGACTTTAAAAAATACAGCCTGTGACGGGAGACTTTGACCAATCACAGGTCATTTCAGAGAGAGAGAGCGTTCCTATTGGCTGTGCTCTGGTCATGTGACCAGAACTTGGCATTCCTTCAAGAGATCTCAACATGCCGGGTCACAAACTTTCTAATTTTACAGCTAAACCGTGCACTACAAGATGATTCTGAAAACATTTGAGGAGAGAAATTGGCATTAACGTAACATCACACTGATTCATATTTGATCAGCGCTGTCTAGTTTGACCGTTTGGACGGAGTTTGCGAGTGATTGACAGCCGGCTCTCATAGACAGCAGCTGGACAGCAGACCTCAGATCAGCTCTTACTGCTTGTTTTCCTCCGGTCTGTGAAATCTTGCAGTTAGGAGCACCGGAGGACACAGAGGCACATGATTGTTTTCAGATTACCTGTTTCATGTACTACTGTCACGATAAAGCGTTTTATAAAAATAACTTTTTTTTCAATCATATCATGTCACAGTGGGTCAACATAAAACCAACTTTATTTACATAATGTAAAGTATTGTTGAATCCTGGTCATTAGTGGTATTTATGGTTAAACGGCGGTTGAAAGTAAAGTTGCTGAATAGCTTGACTGACAAAGGATCAGAATCAGCTTTATTGGCCAAATATGTGTCCACATACGAGGAATTTGTCTCCGGTTTTTAGTTGCTCTTTAGTTGTACTTACATTTCAACTACAACCTTTAAGACAGAAATAGACATAGAGCTAAATACAAGGACAACAAAGCGTGAACAAACATAGCACTATTATGTACATACAAGTAGGTGAAAGAATAGGTGTATATATAAATGTATATGAAAAACAACATACAAGGTTTATAGAGTACATGCTTCTGAGTGGATCCAGAACTGAGAGCTGATATTTCAGACTATAAACAGAGAGACAAGAAGAGAAGAGAAAACCAACAATTTGTAGTTTTCTCATTTAATAAAGGTATCAAGTGAGCAAAACCATCTGTAGCGGGATTTTGGAAGAAAATTGAATTGCTGCTGTGATACGTCTCATCATGCCTCGATTACTGCAACAGCCTTTTTACTCGCCAGAACCAAAAATCTATTGATCGACTCCAGACTGTGCAGAACTCAGCTGCCAGGCTTTTAACCAGAACCAAGAGATGTGATCATCACTCCTGTTTGAGTCCTCTTTACGCTGACTCCCAGTATGCTCTAGAATAGATTTTACTGATTACTTTTAAGGCTCTTCACGGCCTCTCTCCTTATCTCTGACCTCTTAGTATCGTACGCGCCGATACATACTCTGACATCCTCGAGCAGAGGTCTTTTGTCTGGTCCAGAGGCTGAAAGCTAAAGGAGACCAAGCGTTTGCAGTCAGGGCCCCGAGGCTCTGGAACGATCTGCCCGAGGAAATCTGGTCGGCAGAGTCAGTGATCTCCTTTAAAGCAACATTGTGTAACGCATCGAGGGATCTTGTAATATAATATTCAGAACTATGTTTTAATTAGTGTATAAACACCTGAAACAAATCATATTTTTGTTAGTTTAGATGAGCCCTTCATATCGACATGGGGAGCGGGTCCTCTTCACGGAGTCCACCATGTTCTACAGTAGCCCAGAACGGACAAACCAAACACTGGCTCTAGAGAGATACTTTCACGTTTTAACATTACCTGAAGGCCACCGTAGTTCTCAGACACGCTTGTGAAACTGCTGAAACGTGAGCTGCAGAGTGTAAAACCGTGGTACCGCCAGCCGCCGTCTGACTTCCGTTGCTCCTAAAGTAATGTTATTATGGTTAGGATGGCCTCTGAGCTAGACGAACGACGTTACCACGGTTTTACAGTCGGCGGCTCACGTTACCGCAGTCTTGGAAAGGGAGGAGTGAGCGGAGAGGTACTCAGTAGGTTACAATCTGCAACCACACCACCAGATAACACCGTTTGGTTTGTCCGTTCTGGGCTACTGTAGAAAACATAGAGAGCAATATGGTGAACTCCGTGAAGAGGACCCGCTCCCTATGTAGAGCTATGCTCTATGTATTCTAAGCTAACAAAAACACAACCATTCTGAGTTTAAGCTGGTTATACACTGATGAAAACATAGTTATGAATATTATATTCCATTTCTGCTAATATATCCCCCGAAACCTTTAAGTCCCTTCTTAAAACACACCTTTCCTGATTTTACTTGAGTTTTAATTTTCTTTTGAACTTTCCTTTCCTCAACTTTTTTTCCCTGTTGTTACCTTTTTCTACACTATAATGTTTTTTATACACCTAATTGTTTTGTTTTTTTTAATCTTTTTTCTTTTAAACCAGATGATTTATGACTTTTTATTTTGCTGCCTTTGTGAAGCACTTTGTATTTTAAGTTTTTGCTCTATAAATACAAATAATTATAACAGTATTATTACTAAATGATTTATGTGCCTTTCCTGGGGCTGTGTTTTAATAAATACAATGCCATTTGTTTTGTCATCACTGAATATTGTTCCCTCCTTACCCCCTGATTTATTTCTAGCACAGCGCAGATAGTATCAGTAATCTGCTGATGACATGATGTGTGGCGACTGGGGTTTGGTGTCGTGTCAGAGCTCAGTCAACACAGTGAGTGTCATTCATTGGACGGGCTTACGTTTGGCGGCTGTAATGAGTGACTCCACTGAGGGGGGGAGCAGCAGGTGCTGGCTGACGCTGAGTTTGTGTCACTTACTACGGCTCTGTGAGAGCGAGGGGGCCGTGAGTGATGTCATCGCCTGGTGATGCTGATGTCACTAGTTTCTTTTTCTTTCTTCTTTTCACAGAGAAGAAGGCTATTCAGTTGTCTGGGTGTGAGTGAACACCCTCTAGTGGAGCTGCTGACGAGCTGTCCTGCAGAGCTTCGGTCTGTTTCTAACCATCCGTATTTCAAGGTAAAACCACAAGCAGGTTTTTACACAAAAAAAACACTAACAAGCATTTTTCAACTGAGTTTCTTTTATTTAATAGAAATGTGTTTTAAAGTTTACAGTTTACACAGCATGTGGACCAAACTAGGGATGCACAGATACCGATACCGGATTGGATATCGGGCCGATACTGACTAAAATAGCTGGATCGGATATCGGTGATATCGGCCAATCTATTCAATTCAATTATATGTTTATAAACTATATACATTATATACTGCAATTTGAATTCCTTTTGTTATGACCAATTTTGTTGCTGCATTAAAAAGGTTAACACCTGAATTGTTTCTTCACCATCTATAACAAGGGGACATTGTTCATTTTGTTCACTTGGCATCGCAACATGCAACATTTCTGTCAGTTAATCCAGTTATTCACAAATAATGTTGGTCCATATTGTGCAGTTCTGTTTTGTAATGGAGTATTGGCTGAAAAACAGGCATGTATATTTTAATTTCATTCAGTTCTTATTCTGTTAATAATAATAACAAAGTAAGAAACGTAGTGATTTAAACCTTCAAAGACTGACTTAAAATGATGTGTTGTGCTGTTTTTCTACCTGCTGTTGCGGTTATTGCTGTGAGAAAACTGTGTGCATCATGGTGTTTCATAGATAAATATGTCTTTGACTCATGGCTGCTGCGTCATATCAGTTTTGATATCAGTTTTGTTTCATCTGCTGCATGAAACGAGCTATTGTGCTAAGACGAATACTGATACAGGGCCATCTGTGATGAGTTATAAAAATATCCAATTGGAATTGTTTGTTGGCAATTGTAAAAAAAAAAACATTTCATTTTGTAGAGGAACATTACTGTCATGCGAACATCACCTAACTCCAATTTTGGTTATGAGTGATTCAGTAAAAAGATTAGATTTTCCTCTGTTTGCTGAGACAACTGCACATACAACAATTTTTTGAAATGTTTTGTCCTTGAGTTCAAAACTGCTTTTTCTTTTTTGGTTTTCAAAAGTTGTTTTTTAAAGGCTTTTGATGGCGGTTTTGGTACTACGCTATGTTCAAAACCCAGAAACTAAACTGTTAATTAGGAAACATGATGTAGTGTCTGAGTCACGCGGCAGCTCCAATGCTGTAAACAACACATTTCAGTATTTTTTTTCCCTCTTGATGATGCACCTGCTGTGACTGACAGGATCTTATGTGTTCCAGAGGTCTATGGTCCAACGTTGAGCAGAGACCATGTGGTGTTTGGAGCTGCTCGTACCGCTGCTGTTGATCATCAATGGTAATAAATTCCTGCTCCTCTTCCTTGTTTCATGATAGGCCTTTTCCTATTTCCCAGTTTGTACATCCTCCTTTCTTTCCTTGACTCCTCTCCTCATTGACATGATAATTTCCGGATACACCGGTGTATCCTAGCTTAGAGCTCCTCTGGCAAGCCTCCTCGATCCTCGATATACATTTTAGGAATTGGGGCGTCCTTCAAGATCGAACGTTGAGATTGATTTCCAGGCCTGCGAGAAACGAGGAGACGAGGAAGCACAAAATTGGGAAATGAGAAACACCCATATTCTTCCATTGTACCTCACACTTACCACTATGCATGCAGCGGTCTTACACTCTGATCTTCTCTCAGATGCCAGTTGCCAGTGGAACGTTTGGGTACCTCGGGACATCTCGGCCATGACAAACTCCTGTGTGGTCATCCCGTGCACCTTCATGTATCCGTCTGGCATCAGGCCGTACCGTGGCACTCACGGTATCTGGTACTTCGGCCAGCCGTACCCTCAACTCTTCCCTCCCGTTGTCTTCAAATCACGCACAGACGTCGTGCATGAGAGCTACAAGGGCCGCACCAAGCTGCTGGGTGACCTGCACCAGAGGAACTGCACTCTGCTCATCAACAACATCGGCACAGAGCACTCGGGGAGATACTACTTCCGTGCTGACCTCGGTGGAGCCAACATGTATACGTACCCGGACTTCTCTGAGCTCAAAGTTCTGGGTAAGTCACCGATCAGAGTAGGGCTGCAACTAACGATTATTTTCATTGTCGATTCATCTGTCGATTATTTTCTCATTAATCGACTAGTTGTTTGGTCTATAAAATGTCAGACAATTGTGAAAAATGTTGATCAGTGTTTCCCAAAGCTCAAGATGACGTCCTCAAATATCTTGTTTTCTCCACAACTCAAAGATATTCAGTTTACTGTCATTATTTATTGGTACAATATCTTTGCTCTAGTTTTCTGCTTAATAATATACAATAAGTAAACTATTGATTATCATTGTTTGTTTGTTAACAGTAAAATAACTATTAAATAAGTTTAATTAACTATCAATATACCATTTATAAATGATGGTTATTACAAAGTGTTACCAGTTCTTACTTTTGTTAAGAAATCCACTAATGTCCCGTCCACCAGATCAACCCAACATCGACGTCCCTGAGGAGATTGTCAGCGACGAGAGTCTGGAGCTGACCTGCTACGCTCCAGACAACTGCCCCGACATGACTCCAGAGATCCAGTGGATGTACACCGACTACCTGCCCGACCCGGAGTTCAGCTCTGACTACCTGGAGGAGAGCAACACGGCGGTGCTCTCCAGCACCCTCACCTTCACACCCCGACCCATGCACAACGGGCAGCTCCTGGGCTGCAGGGTCTACTACCCCAACACCACGCTGGTCTATGAGAGGCTCATCTCTCTGGACATCAAGTGTAAGTTAAAAAGCACCTCACACTAGAAGGCCAAAAAGTAATAATGATGCTTTTCCACCTATATCTGTAGTCTCGAAAGCTGCGGTTTCACCAACTTTTTAGTCCCTGGAACTACTTTTCAAGGAACTAAAAGGTTCCTTCAGCCCACTGTTGTCTGCGTTTCCACCATGGTCTAAAGAGCTGTGACGATGAGACGATGGACTGCTTTAGAACGTTAAAGGGACTGTTTGTAAGAATCAGAAATGCTTGTTAACAGCGACACCTGTTTAATATTTATATATTATATTATTTATACGTGTAAGAAGTTACAAACAGTCCCTTTAAATGAGTCAGGATGCCGACACCATTTACTTTCAATGCCATCAAACAAAGAGAAATGCTCTCATTCTAAAATACTTCTAAATTGATACTAGAGTACTTCCTTGTTTTATGAATGAAGCGGTACCAGCAGTACGAGTTGAAGCAGCGGCGTTGTGTGCGTGTGTTTCACCAATCCGCGATTGTCATCGCTGCAAACTCCACCCCGGAAGTACCCTTCCCGACCAGGGACTTTTTTTGGGGGTAAAAAGGCCCCTAAAATGTCCTCAGAACTTAATTTAGACCCTGGTCCCTGCAGTCGAAACGCGAAACGAGTTCCTCAAAAGGTTCTTAGTTCCGGGGGAAAGTTCCTGTGGTGGAAACGGGGCTAAAGAAACTGTTGTGTCTTACATGCCATACTCGAGTCCCAACATCAATTATGATTTCATATCAGGCAGATTACTTAGTGGAATGACTCAGAGGTTTCCCAAACTTAAACATATCCTCTTTAGTGTTTACGTCATGCATGCATATATCGCTGTCCTATATTTTATGGACTTAGTTATATGTTGTAAAATCTGTTCCCGCAAGAAAAGATCGACTCGTGTATTTCTCTCTCCAGGCAGAAACATTGTTTTTCATGCACTGGTCAATTTTGAGATTTTGAGCTATTTTGCTTCCATAACATGTCTTCTTTCAGACTAGTGGAAAGAAAACATCCAAAATACACATTTAGGTGTTTATTTTACTACTTTGACTATTTGCGTCTGTAGATTTCTCCTAAATTCACCAAAAGTTATCATTAGATAATGACTCATTTGCATATTTAAACATCACGTTTTCAGTTTGAGAGAGTTTGTGACCCGGCCGCCATGTTGAGATCAGTTGAGGAAACACCAAGCAACGACCACCAGCCGGAGCAAACTTTCTCATTTTACAGCTAAACAGTGCACTACAAGATGTTTCTGAAAACATCTGAGGCAAGAAATAGGCATTATAGTAGTAGAATATTGATTCATATTTGATCGGAGTTTGCGAGTGACTGACTCTCTCTCTCTGAAATGACCTGTGATTGGTCAAAGTCTTCCGTCACGGGCTAGATGTTCTAAAGTCTGAAAACAGAGCCATGAGGAGGAGCAGAAGTCTAGTTTTCTCTCAGAACACTTGAATTACAATATGCTGAAAGGTTGTAATGGAATTTGTGCCCAACGATGCCAAAAACGTTCTGCCTACTGCAGGTTAAAGGCCATTTTCTCACAATGAGGTTTTTCTCAGACTCTGAGCCAGAAATGTCCACTTCAGCAGCACTTACATCCACCAAACTTTCCAGTTTCATTCCTCCCTATATTCTGAAGGCTTTTACAAAGTGGTTTGTTCATATATCATTCGTAGCCTGATTTATAGAACATGTAATCCCTGAAAACATGGCGACATTTTTAAAAGATTTTTTATGGCTGTTCAGAGAATTTTCAAATTCATGGAGTTATACAAAGAGATATCAACAAAAATCCCCTCCTTTGAGATTTCTGTCTGGAAATGTATGCAAATTTGCACATATTTGATAAGATAATTCCTCATTTGCATATTTAAACATACATTTTGCAAAACCTGTAATGTAAGAAAATAATTGCCTTAATATAAGTAATCAACTGGGGAAGTTTCATGGTCACGTCATCACTCTATTCACCTGTAGTGTCTCCCGTTAAAAAGACATTCAGTGTTTAGTGCGTCCTGGGACATTAAATTCTCCAGCTTACTTTCCCTCCCAGATGCTCCACGCTCCGTGTGGGTGAACGTGTCCTCAGAGGTGATGGAGGGCAGCTCTGTGATGCTGCACTGCGAGGTGGACAGTAACCCTCCTCCCAGGATCTCCTGGATGTTTGGAGACCAGGAGCTGCTGTGGGACACGGCGTCCAACGTCTCCCTCTCCCTGGACGACGTGACGCCCGCGCACGAAGGGATCTACACCTGTCTCGGGGACAATGGCTACGGCATCATGAACACGTCACTGTACCTGGCTGTCAAGTGTAAGTCTCTGCGACAGTTGTTCCAACATACATATTATAAAAGAAAAACCTGTATTCAATTCATACGTAGAAGGGAATCGGGACACAGAAAGTTAGTTAGTTTTTTCTCGAGTTTGGATTGTACAAATCACCCCTCTGCTGGAGCTGCTGTTGATACAGATGCTCAGTATTTTCCACCTCGCTTCACCAAAGAATCAATATGCAGTGCAGAGCTTCGGAGCCACGAGGAGGCAATGTCGGAAAACAATATTGATGGCAATATTGTGGAAAAAACAGAGCAGTGTCCCAAATCCCTACAACATACTAATAGAATCATAAATCAATGTACTTTTTTGTTTTGTATAAACACCCAATGGCGCCTTAATGCACAGCCCCGAGTACCAGGGGGGCCTCATGAGACACGAGCTTAAAAAAATGCCACTGGATGAGCCGACGCACGTCACGGGAGGGGGGGTGGAACGGAGGCCTACGATGTTAACGTACTGCCAGTTCTTTGATGTTTGAGGGTCTTTAATTGAAAAGATTGATCTTCTCTTGTTGCCGCTGTGCACACAGGCCTACTTGGATCAATAACCTAGCTTTATCTTTACATATAGTTTACATATTGTCTTATAATGATGACTTTCATATTCTGTTTACTGATCAGGAGGGCACTCCGTTTAATACTGGTCGCTGTCCATTGATGGGGGGTGCTGAATTAAAGTTGCTGTGGCAGATTATGAAGGGAGGGAAGGGCTTCCAAAACGTCTGCAGCCCCGGGGCCTCGAGTCATTTTAAGGCACCGCTGCAAACACCGAGTGACACAAGACACAATCAGAGCGTGACGTTAGCCCATTATGAATCAAACAAGAAAGAAAACAAGGATATAAAGATGTCATACATTTCTTTTTGTTTTTGAGATCTCCATGGAACTGTATAACCGCAATCCACAATAGCATTCGATAGCACATTAAAAAATCAAGTGGATTTGGTATGCATGCTGACATAAGTGTGTTTCCTGCACTACATACTCAAAACCTTCCTCTTGACCAGTTAAAAATGTGAGTACATCGGAGGAGTTGTGTGTTTTGAGAGCCAGAAATTTCTGCCCAGGGTAATCACTGAATATTTGCATTCATTAAAACGCACATATATTTTATACTGAGACAGAGAACTCACTCTGTTTGTACGCTGCTCAACATTAAAGCGTCTGTATTCTATATTTTTCTGATAACAATGTATCAAATGAAAACGTAAAAGGGGTTGCTCATAGTGACAACAGAGAATTATCATCTGAATCTGCAGCTCCCCTCGGCATTACCTGAGTTTCTTTAGCGGTCCGATCTGTACATTTACCGTCTTGGTTTCACTCTCACCGCTCTCATAGCATCGTTTTTGGCCGCAGCAGGAAACTGTTTTCAGCGCTAAAAACCTACTGCACACTTACTGTTTTGCACCAAACAGACACAGTTAGCGATTATCTGGTGAACACAGTGGATCATTTAGCAGCTAAAGAGCCAGATATTTCTTTCAAGAGTTGGTAGAGACCAAAAACAGAGCTAAAAGAAGGTGAATATTGGACTTATATTCACCAGGTGGCCAGAAACTCGACTCCAAATGAATGATAATGTTGCTCTGTAACTGCTGGATGTGTAAATAAGCAACTGTTTACTCACAAGTTTTCCATATCAACTTAAAAGGTGTTGATATGTCAGTGTTGTTTCTGCTGCCCCCAAGTGGCCAAAAAATATTAGTTTAACAAAATGTTGTCCCTTGATATAAAAGAAGGTAACATTTAAAAGGTGTATTCTTTCACCGTGTAAATGATAAAGAGACATTCCCAAATCTGAGTAAGAAAAAAAAAAAAAGTTCTCTACATTTTCTTCTTTTTTTTTTTTTTTTTTTTTTTTACACAGACCCTCCGCGCGAGCCGCTGGTAAATGACTCCATGACGGTACAAGAGGGATCCACGCTGGCCCTGCACTGTAGCACCCAGGGCAGCCCGGCCCCAACCCTCACCTGGCTGAAGGACGGGGAGCTGGTGGGCACCATCACCGCCGACGAGCTGTCAGTGCTGGAGATCGTAGAGATCACACCGCAGGCAGACGGACAGTACCGCTGCCTGGCCGAGAACGAGCACGGAAGAGCCAGCAGCTCCTTCAACATCACCGTTGAGTGTGAGTGCTTTAATGTCCTTCACAGTGGCAAAAACAAGACCTTTCTGTGGACGTAAACTGACGGCACCAGGTTGCCCCAATTGATTACATTACAGCTTGTTTAGCGGCTGCAGCGTTCTCCCTCAAAGAAGGTGGAGGGTGTCACCCATTTATTAACTCTGCTTCAGCTGTGTTTGCTTGTCGGCTGCCGATGGCCTCAAAGCGAGCACTCACTTGCTCATTTCTATTTATTCATATTCAATGCTGTTATTGTAGCTCTTTACTCTTGCTGCCTCCTTCAACAGATGCCCCGGTCCTTCTGGAGGAGTCAAAGTGCACAGTGGTGAGGGAGGGTGTCCAGTGTGTCTGCATGGCCACAGGAAACCCTGAACCCACCATCGAGTTCTACCTGCCCGACCTGAACATCACCATCAACGAAACAGACGGCCGGTACAACTTCTACACGCACACAGACGGACATACCTCCACGGGTATGATCAAGCTGCGGGAGAAAGGCGAGCGGGTTGACAACGGAGGCCCTGCCGTCAACGTCCACTGCAGCATCTACAATATGTACGGAAGAGAGAGCGTACTCCTGGAGCTACAGCAGGAGAGTGAGTTGAGACTAACTGTACACCAAAACTGATTATTTACTTGTGATTCTTCAGAATGTCCTCTTTCTGCCTCACTGGAGGATTTTAGCCTGTTTCTGACATGTCAGAAATTTTTGCGGCCGTCCACTGGCTCTCGCACTGTTGAAGCAGAGCCATGAGCTGATTCCCCAACGTCAGTGCCTTTTTTCTTACAGTAATCAGAGCGTAGCTTTCAAGATAACAATGTAGGCTACCATGGATATAGCTAGTTAAACTTAGCTAACTTCCTCTGCAAAATGCACAAGCCATACTGTCAACGTCTTCCTCGCCATCTGCGAGTCCATATAACATTATACCGCTGCGTTTCAGCAGACAGGATGGAACAGATGATCAAGGCAGCACGTTTCTGCATTGTTAGCATCGCACATATCTTTACTAGCAAACAAACTTTACCTGCCTCGGAGCTTTCAAACCAATCTTTATTGACAGTATTGGCATGTTGTAATTCAAGTGTTCTGAGAGAAAACTAGATTTCTGCACCTCCTCATGGCTCTGTTTTCAGGCTTTAGAAAATCTGTCCACCCGTGACGGGAGACTTTGACCAATCCCAGGTCATTTCATTGAGAGAGCGTTCTTATTGGCTGTGCTCAGGTCATGTGACCAGTACTTGGAGTTCCTTCACCAGATTGTGCAATACAAGATATTTCTGAAAACATCTGAGGAGAGAATTAGGCATTGCAGTAACAGAATATTGATTCATATTTGATCAGCGCTGCCTAGTTTGACCGTTTGGTCGGAGTTTGCGAGTGTTTGACAGCTGGCTCTCATAGACAGGAGCTGGACAGCAGACCTCAGATCAGCTCTTACTGCTTGTTTTCCTCCGGTCTGTGAAATCATGCAGATGCCGTTAGGAGCACCGGAGGACACAGAGGCACATGATTTTTTCAGGTTACCTGTTTCATGTACTACTGTCACGGTATAGCGACCGTTTTACAAAAATAACTTTTTTTTAATCATATTTTCTCCAATCTGGCCTCCTTCAGCTTTAAGAGTATGGGCACATCTAAGAGAAAGCTAGGTGTAGCTCAATTTGTTGATAAATAATTAACTCGTACGCCCTCATTTTTTATTGTTGCTCATTTTTGTTTTCAGAAAAGTACATGATGGCAGTTATAGTTGGCACCATTGGAGGCGTGGCGGTCATAGCCTTCATCATTGCAGCGGTCAGATACGTCGGCCACAACAACAAGAAGTGAGTATGAATGACAAACTAATGGAGAGGCCGATGCGAGGCAGAAGTAGTCATTTTCCTCACTAAGCATTTTCTGAAATCCAAGGAAACACTTGAGCCTTGTCATCCATTCTAAAACATATTGATGCACATTGTATATCAGTGAATGTGGGATTTAGAATCATTCCTGCAGAGCAATTTAGCAGTTTCTTTGCCACGACAAGTCCTTGTTGAAATCCTTGAAGATCCACATTGGCAAGCTGGACTAACCTTATATTTTGCAGGCTCGATTCCCTGCTCTGACACTGCTTCTGTATCCTTGACCTGCTACGCTAAATAAAACCCAGGTCGCCCTCTTAACCAAGGTGCTTTATTTTAGCCTCAAGGCATATTTTGACCCCCAAATTTACACGCTTTCTCTGACAAATCACCCCTGAAGTGGGTGTGAGCTCAGCGACTAAACCCATAAAATAACCCCGTCACTCACACCCACAGTTGGCCTCCCCTTATAACCTTACAGAGCTTGTTGTTTTAAAATGGATGCCCAGGCTTGGCGTGTCGCCCTGCGTTAGTGGCAGTCGAGACCGAGTGTGATTATGTGACTCCGTCCCCCAGAGAGAATGGCAACCCTAGGCAGGACGTGGTCCTGGAGAACCCAGCTTTGTACTACAGCGCAGTCAAGAAGGACAAACAAAATCTGAGGAAGAAAGTGGTGAGACATGCTGATGTCAATGATTATGATTATGATGGAGGATGGGTTGGATGACCATTCTCAGATTGTTTGGAGATACAGTTTTGTGTAAAGTTTTTTTACCTCTGAAAATGAGGTAATAGAAGGAATCTCTCCCACTAGCAGTCCAGTAGCTCCAACCATGACCTTTCCACACTGTTTTCTCTTGCTTTCATCGCTTCTCTGCGTTTTTCTGTCTGTTTTTCTCTCCCCTAACTCTTGCACAGCTTAAGACAGAGCTGTTGGGCTCAAAGTTTAACTCCATTCTAGAGGAGACTACGGTAAGGTTCCTAAACAAATCCCCATTAAAAACACAAGCCTCAGTGTCAGATGCATCTCCTCGCATATCAGCTTCTGTGTTCTGTACACTGCCGTTTGTTTCCGAATCTGCCTTCTGCATGGCTGCCTCATCTCTAACACAAATTGCGCAACTAACAAGAAACATCTCGGTCTCCTTGTCAGTTGCCAACCAGTAACCACTAACATCTTTTCTTTATGTTGTCTGTCGCGCTCTTCTGTCATCTGCGGTGTCACCGGCACCTCGCCAGTGATTTGTGGCGCTGATCGGTCCTTCTGTCTGCAGGGAGAAGACGGGGATTATCAACCTGTGGGCTCTATGGCGGGATTGGAGAAGCAAGAGCTGAATTACGCTGCTCTGGAGTTTATCGGGGCCAGGTCCAGGGAGGGGGCCTCAGGGAGGGGGGATGATGGCAGCAACTACACGGAAATCAAAGCCAAATGAATCGCGATCCTTCCCTGATCCCTCGGCTATGCGAGACGCAGTGGCAGCCCCAACACATGTTCTGCCCCATAAACTGTGTAATAACCCCTCTTCCTCTACTGGATTTCACCTTGCATATGATGACTCCTTGTTTCTCATTGTCACATATAATGTAGCACTCGATGCCACTACTCCCCCCCTCATGCTGCCCCTCCTCCATTGGACGCCCCTTCAAATGCCATCATTTGGGAAAACTGGTACTTTTTTTTGGGTCGGAGCATGACTCACTGGACAATGTAAAAGAAATTAAATTTCTAGCCTCAGTTGTAGTACATGGGTTCTAAAACATGCAGTGTTAACCAGCGGCCATGTTTATGTTGCTTTCTCCATGTTCTTCATTGTGATTGTCAATGTTATTGTCAAACGACAGACATCTGAGCGCTCGCATCTGTCTCAATATTTGCTCTACATCTGTCTCTCATAACTGTCACTGTGTCTGCCGCCAGTCGAAGCATCGGGCAAGGAGTAACTGCGCTTTTTGTTCTCTTATATTTATGTGTGTCTATCAGCAGAGAGCAAACCTCACTTCTCTCTTTCCTTTGGTTAATTACATCACAAGAAAATAACCGACTGAGGCGAGAGATGGAAACGCATCTCAGCATCTTGTTTCCACATAATTGTATTTAATGCGTGGTGTGACTCCGTAGCCTCTCATAATAAATGGAAAAAAAAGTCACGGTCACTTTTTGATAAAAATTTAAGAGGTTTTTGTAAATTCAAGTGGTACACTGTCTAGTTCTGAAGAATGTCACATCTTCTTTCCAGCATTTTCCAGTTAACTGTAGAATGTGTTGAGGTTTTGGGGGATTTTCCTGCACTGTGGCAAACGCAAAATGTCTGTCTCATCTTCTTCTCCCTAAAGCTTGGGTTGCATACGGAAGCCCTGAGAGGCAAGTGAGAAAAAATAATCTGAGGATCCGTTTTCTAAGTCTGATCTAAATTGTTTTCTCTCCTGTGTTTATGACTTAAGAACAGCTGAATAAATTCCCTTTTTTTTTTCATCTGTGAAACAGATTTTTGGCAGGTCAATTTTTTTTTCAGGGCAAATATTTCTAAGTTCATTAAAAAAAGAAGTTTCATCTGTTAAACGGGTGGGAAAAACAGTTTTGCCAGGATCATTTTTCTAAATAAGACTAAAAGCATTCATGTTTTCCCTAAAGGCAGATTAGCACCTATTAAAATATACTTCTAGCCAAAAGAAAGATATGACAATAATGGTACATAACTTGCTAATACACAATGTGTTCCTTGTGTTTAGAGTGCATGGAGGAATAAAACCTGAGTCCTATTTAGAACATGCAGCCTCTTGTGGCCGTAATGAATTACAACAACACTTTATTATTAAAGGTGTCCTGGAAAAACGTATTTGTTTCACTCTGCTAAACTTTTTTCCCCACCCGTTTCACAGATGACATTTTTTTAAGGAACTTAGAAAGATTAAACCTTTTTTCTTTCATCTGTTCTTAAGTCATAAACACAGGAAAGGGAACCGCAGAGGGCCAGCCCTACAAATGCAAAAGTCTGTCACTGAGTGAGTGACTGAGTGATGAAGTTACACGATTGGTCAGCCGAGTGTCGGAGTTTCGTCGCTGGTCGCTGCTCTTTCAGAATGGGGAACAATTCTTTATGCAAATGAGTTGTCCAGCGCGACGCGTCCGGCTCCCGGAACTTGGACCGAGCTGTCAAACTAGGTGATCTAGTTCTAAAATGAAACAAGATTCAGCAGTGGCATAACCTATTTCTCGCTTAAAATGTTTTCAGGAATAGATTTTGTGGGGTTGTTTAGACGGAATGTCAAAGTTTACGAGCAGCCCGCCATGTTGTTTCCTGTTAGCAACGGCAAGCAGAAAACCAGGGACCAATCAGGTGCACTCCGCGATTGGGTACGTCACCGCTTGAACGGCCAGTTGAGAGGAGCAGCGTGTCCGCTAGTGTCCTCGTCGGACCTGGTGGACATGTATGGATTTCACATTATAGACTCGACCACTGACTGTTTTTACAACAATTTAGCCACAAATTCACAGACTGACCAAACACGGTCCAGACACATGCTTGTTCTCACTTGCCTCTCAGAGCTTCCGTAGTTCTAGCTCTCTGATTGATCAGGAAAATACAGACCTTAAGCACAACATATTAGAGCATGAGTGGCCAAAGTTGGATCTCTTTTAGACAATGTGTGTGTGTGTGTGTGAGTGTGTGTGTATGTATGCATGTGTGTGTGTTCAAATCGTGCTGAAAGATCATAGGACACTGATCATTGATCACTGGGGTCTTTGGGAAGTTCGAGCATCACTTCACTTGATGCTTTATTCTCACAGGGTTGCATCAGATGTTTGAATGACAAAAAGTGATGCTGACTAGCCCGCTGGTTGTGCTATTCAAAGACATTTGATCAACCTGTGATGTAATATCAAAAGCGCACTAATAGTCTAACTTGATAACGATGGTGTCAATAATATATATTAATAAGATGTATCTTGATAGGGAATGGATGCCAGTATGTACAGTAATTACCCTGCATGACTGTTTTACCAGCAGGCACATTTAAGTATTTAATTATGGATAAAAAGCCAGTGTGAGAAGTAAAAACAGTCTTGTCACACATCATTCAAATACTTTTGACTGAACATTGTCTTAATATGAGCTTAGTGAGTAGTACCAACCTCTAAAGTAGTGTGCATTCTAGTCAAAGTCAAGTCAGGGGCTGTTTACATGCAGGGAGTGACCTTCTTATTGACTGTGATTGTGGGTTGATTTAAAGTATAATAGCTGTTGTGTTTATCCATCTTAACCATTGAAAGGGAACTCCAGATGATTTAGTATTGCACTTCCGTTAAATTTAGTGACTCACAATAGACTGTGTGTTCCAATACCCATACTACCATACTATTTAGTATGCCAGACAAAGATTTTGTATGTCCCAATACATAGTATGCCAAAAATACCAGGATGTTCTATTACATCCTGGTCACATTTTGCAGTATGCAAGCCAGCATGCTTTTCTGACTATTCTGACCCACAATCCTCTGCACAGCGGATATATGAGCAAGATGGTCAAAGTTCAAGGCGCAATTGTTATGATGAAGTAGTAAGTCACAATTGTATGAATGCAACAGTAGGTACTTTGTGAGGGCAGCTGCAGTACGTTCTAAAAGTAAAAAGAAAAATTTCAAAAATAAATGCCGAATTCAAAGCAGCAGAGATGTCCTGACTTTAAGTCCATAGAACGGCTCAAGTTCCAAACCCACTGGATCCTACATTACCCACAATATAACAATAGCATCTTTCTGTTAAACCCTCCCTGCCTTTTAAACGCCCATGTCTTTCAAGAGTTTGTAACTCTGTATTTTTTTCAGACTTGACAAACTCTCCAGAGCATAGAGCAGTTTTCGCAGGCTGAGCTGTACTGCGCATGACAAATACCTGACTTTTATATCGGCAAGTCAGTGGAGTTCCCCTTAAATTTATGCAAATAGCCTCAACCCACCGATTAGGCCACCGCTGTGCTTCTTCCACAGGTCATGTTTCTCTCAAAAGTGCTTAAAAATAACTCATCGACACACTGCAGCCTTAACTGACTAACTGCATGTTCTGCCATTTTAAAGAAGACAACGGGCAATGATTGATTGATTGATCTTTTTTAATGTTTCTATTTTCACTTTCATTCAATTATGTATGTAGTGAAAATGAAAATTGATATTTACTGTGTATTGTATGTTGGATTGTTTTAACAATGTTAGTCACGATAAACAATTTAAATTTAATCATGCAAAACAATTACCTGGTCCGTTTTCTCTGCAAGAACTTATTTCTAAAATACTGAAAGTAATTTGACTTACATAGAGTACTCATGGAGTACTTTTCCAAAATCATTCCACTACAGTGTGTTTAACATCAAGTATGCAACTGGTCCACTGATTTTCTCCTCCTAAACAGATGTTGTTACACTGTATGTGCTGATGTTGATAGAAGGCTCAAGTGGAAAGTGAAATCAAGCTAGAGATGTGCAATGATTGAAAGTACATTTGTGCTCTAACTAAGGCTTTACAAATGTACGTTATGAAACAACGCCGCGCTGTGGCTGTCTCATTTAAAATGATGGATTGAATTCATCAAGGCAGTAGAGTGTCTGTGAGCTGTTTCTAGTTGGTTTTACAATCAGTAAGAGTACAAAATACAGCAAAAGGCCTCTCACGGTGGTACCTCCATGTATCGGTAGACTGTTAATAGGCAGTAATGGCAATATGAAAACTAAATGACACTACGAGGAGTACTTCAGTTTAAGCTGTTTACATGAACCCAAATAAATCTCTCTGCCAAAACTCCAGTTTTGAATAAACCGTGTTGATGAAGCCTCGAGCTGTCTGTTACACAGGGCTATGAAACATAACATGACATCAAAATATACCCATAATGCTGTGCGAAGTGAAGGCATCTCTGTCACTATTTTAGTAGTCTCATAACAGTTACTGTTGTAACAGAAAAGTTGCTGCATGTTTTTTCTTATTTTATTGGCATAATATCTTTGGAAATAATTCCTTTGTCTTATCCCGCCTCAAGTTGTGTGAAGTATTCAAATTAAACATGTGAAGTGCAGAATGAGCCAACTTTGTGTTAAATTTGATTTAAAAAAAAAAAAAATCAGACTTAAATACTGTAGATTTTCTAAAAACCTGAGCAGGTCTACAAAATGTATTGTTATGTAATGCAAAAAGCTAAGTACCGGGTTTTTAGCGTTATTTACACCTTGCCAAAACAGCTTAAATGCAGTTCTCTGTACATGTAAAGAAAGCTATTATCAACCAGCTCCTCTGACTCACGTTAGCCTTTTATTAAGACATTGTTTTGGTGACTTAATGACGGATACGCTGGCTAGCATTCTTAAATTGCCTGTATGCACACAGTCAATAACCAGTTCCTGTCTTTGAAAGCC
The DNA here is from genome assembly GCF_015220745.1 of Sebastes umbrosus. NCBI lineage: Eukaryota > Metazoa > Chordata > Actinopteri > Perciformes > Sebastidae > Sebastes > Sebastes umbrosus. The sequence continues at coordinate 3,458,101 of NC_051279.1, read as the reverse complement.
TCACATGTTTGTTTTTGTTTTTTTTAAGTAGAAATATCAAATATGTCTTACCTAATCTATTTGTCACAGTGTGCTGTAAAGCAAACTTGTATGTCCTATACTTTGTGGTGATCATAATTATCATTATGGAGATTTTTTTTCCCCTACATACAGTATATGATTGACACAATAATTCAGATCAGGGTTTTGCACTGTTACCTAATGACGGTAGGATTTCTGCAATGATGTAGTTCGCTTGCTCTGTTATTTTAAACAAGTCTTTCACGCCTCAAGCAAATTCATCTGTCTACAGTTCCATGCAAACATAAATAAAATAAAAACAACACAAACTGGAAACAGTTGATTATTGATAGAAAACAAACTGTGAACCGTTTTGTTTCTCATGCTTTCTCTTTTCTTTGTTTTGAAAAGCAACATCACCGTGATGAAACTGTGTGCCGTGCTCTTTTTTTCTTTTTGGTGTCTTTGTGAACAAAACTGAAAAAGAATTGACTTCCTCCTAAAATGCAGTTTTAATTGGTCAAACTGAAACACCAACCCTCACAAACAAGGCATTGCAAAGTTTAATGTTTTGGATCTAGATGTATTGATAAATAAAACACTTACAGTATAGTGTTGAACTGTTTAAAGGTACTGTTTGTAACTTCTTACACATATAAATCAATCCGGGTCGGTAACGGAAACACCAAAACCGCAAAGTTCTATCTAGTGAAGCCCGTTTTGCAAAACGGTGTTGGCCGCGGTCGGAGGACGCGTGTGAGACCGTAGCTTTGGTCTCCAGGGCCCGAGTCTCTGCTGTACTCTGCTCCTCTATTCCTCTGCCTGCTTTCCTTCACTCACACACCGCGCTCGTTCTCGCTATTTCGCTCCACCTCTCACGTGCATGCGCGCACACTCCACACTGCAGAAGAGTTAGTTTAGCTCTGAGAATATCTAGTGAATGTTCAGTGGACGTTTGTGCAGAAATAACTGCTGCAGCTCCTCCAGACCAACAGAGGTTTCCCGTGTCTTGTGAAGTGACGGGGCTCCGCAGAGAGAAACGTTATCGTCTCCGACCAAAACTCCGGTGTCTCCCCTGTTCCCTCCGGCAGCGGTCGGGAGGCTGAGGCAGGAAAAGCCAACACTAGGATCAGCATTGATTCATGGAGAGACCTTCGTCTGGTCAGCTAACATTACTGCCAAGCAGCTGAAATATAGAGTGATATTGTGGTTTTAGCTGATGTGTGCAGACTAGAGTGTGTGTTATGGTTTCCATAGAAAATTACTTAAATTTAGTCAATTCCGTAAAACAAACTAAGTCAGCAAAACATCACGAGAGAAATTGCTCAATATGTCTCTAAGTTGGTTAGTTGGGTGAGACTGCTTCTCTAAAAATCACAAGCAGAAAAGGAGAAGGAAAAGAGAGACGGAGTCAGTTAAGAGCAGAGATCGCTGTGGAGAGAAGAGAGCAGGTGAACGAGGCAGAAAGAGGTAAAACACAACATTTATCTTATCTTATCAATATTATTGTATTTGATTGTGTGATTAATTCTTCCCTGAACAATATAAAAATGTATCAGTGCTGTTGTTGAGCTGTTGTAAAGGTAATTGTCATAAAGTTTATTCATATAACAACTTGTATTTCATAATAAAAACACGTCAAGGTAGCCACACCCTTATATATATACAGACGTAGGCAAAGTTGTTGGTACCCTTCCGTTAAAGAGAGAAAAACCCACAATGGTCACTGAAATAACTTGAAACTGACAAAAGTAATAATAAATAAAAATTTACTGAAAATGAACTAATGAAAATCAGACATTGTTTTTGAATTGTGGTTCAACAGAATCATTTTAAAAAACAAACTGATGAAACTGGCCTGGACAAAAATGATGGTACCCCTAGAAAAGATGTAAAATAATGTGACCATAGGGACATGTTAAACGAAGGTGTGTCCTGTAATTAGCATCACAGGTATCTTCAAACTTGTAATCAGTCAGTCTGCCTATTTAAAGGGTGAAAAGTAGTCACTGTGCTGTTTGGTATCATGGTGTGTACCACACTGAACATGGACCAAAGAAAGCTAAGGAGAGAGTTGTCTCAGGAGATGAGAAAGAACATTATAGACCTTCATGTTAAAGGTAAAGGCTATAAGACCATCTCCAAGCAGCTTGATGTTCCTGTGACTACAGTTGCACATATTATTCAGAAGTTTAAGGTCCATGGGACTGTAGCCAACCTCCCTGGACGTGGCCGCAAGAGGAAAATTGATGACAAATCGAAGAGACGGATAATACGAATGGTAACCAAAGAGCCCAGAACAACTTCCAAAGAGATTAGAGGTGAACTCCAAGGTCAAGGTACATCAGTGTCAGATCGCACCATCCGTCACTGTTTGAGCCAAAGTGGACTTAATGGAAGACGACCCAGGAGGACACCAAATCATAAAAAAGTGAGACTGGAATTTTCCAAAATGCATATTGACAAGCCACAAAGCTTCTGGGAGAATGTCTTTTGGACAGATGAGACAAAACTGGAGCTTTTTGGCAAGTCACATCAGCTCTATGTTCACAGACGAAGAGATGAAGCATCCAAAGAAAAGAACATTGTACCTAATGTGAAACATGGAGGAGGCTCGGTTATGTTCTGGGGCTGCTTTGCTGCATCTGGCACAGGGTGTCTTGAATCTGTGCAGGGTACAATGAAATCTGAAGACTATCAAGGCATTCTGGAGCGAAATGTGCTGCCCAGTGTCAGAAAGCTTGGTCTCAGTTGCAGGTCATGGGTCCTCAAACAGGATAATGACCCAAAACACAACTAAAAACACCCAAGAATGGCTAAGAACAAAACATTGGACTGTTCTGAAGTGGCCTTCTATGAGCCCTGATCTAAATCCTATTGAACATCTGTGGAAGGAGCTGAAACATGCAGTCTGGAGAAGGCACCCTTCAAACCTGAGACAGCTGGAGCAGTTTGCTCACGAGGAGTGGGCCAAAATACCTGTCGACAGGTGCAGAAGTCTCATTGAGAGTTACAGAAATCACTTGATTGCAGTGATTGCCTCGAAAGGTTGTACAACTAAATATTAAGTTAAGGGTACTATCATTTTTGTCTAGGCCAGTTTCATTAGTTTGTTTTTTAAAATGATTCTGCTGAACCACAATTCAAAAACAATATCTGATTTTCATTAGTTAATTTTCAGTAAATTTTTATTTATTATTACTTTTGTCAGTTTCAAGTTATTTTAGTGACCATTGTGGGTTTTTCTCTCTTTAACGGAAGGCTACCAACAATTTTGCCTACGTCTGTATGTGTGTATATATATGTGTGTATATATATGTGTGTGTAGATATGTGTGTATATATATATATATACAGTATAAGGGTGTGTCTACCTTGACATGTGATTTCATTGTGACATCACATGTCACATGTCAAGGTAGCCACACCCTTATATGTATATATATATATATATAGCTATATAGCTATATATATATATATATATATAAAAAAAAAAATATATATATATATATATGTGTATTTATATTTATTATATTTATATATATATGTATTGTTTGTGCTTCAGGGTTCAGAGAGACAGGAGTTTGTCCTACGGAGGGAGACACTGACTGTCTCCATCATCAAATCAGGATGTTTGTTCTCATCTGGGCGACTCTGCTGTTTTCTGTGAGAGGCAGCCATGCTGGTATGCATCTCTATTGTAACATTATTTTTTTATATATTTTTTTAAATAGAATTCAGAATTCAGAATAGCATGAAAAGATTTGAGGTAATAAATATCCGTTTAAATGTTTTACTAAAATGCAACAAATATTTAAAAAATACAAAAAATGTTCCACCTCAAATTTAGCAGCACTCTTAACTGTATGACTCAAAACACTTCACTTGAATAGATTGTTATTTAAATACAACCTTTGTTTACCACAGATATTATGGAAAAATACATATTTGAAATGGTGAAATTCTGTCATGTTGTTTGCTAAACGCTGCTAACAACAGCAGTTCCATAATAGTATATATGATATAGTACTCTGTCTGTCAGGAATAGTAGTAAATAGTTCATTATCTATTTAATATTATGGTTTATTGTCAAAATTTAAATATCTTCTGACCGTGTTTTTTCTCTTACTGTTTGCATTACCAGGTCCATCAATTTGGAGAGAAGACTGTACAAATGGAGTCTGTTTCACTGAAGGAGAAACAACAGCAGAGGCTGGACTCTGTGTTGTCATACCGTGTAAATTCACCAGTAGATACGCTCCCCGAAATATAGTTTGGTACAAATGTGAACCATCTAAACAAAGCTGTGGTGATTCAGACATCATATTACAGAGCGACAGAGAAGTTGAGTCTGGGTTCAAAGGACGAGTTTCACTGTTGCTGCCTGACGTGAGTCAGAGGACCTGCAGCATCATCATCAATGACGTCACAGAGTCCGACTCTGGATCATATCAGCTCAGAGTTAATAGTGACCTGTTCAGGAGGGGCGATGGATACTCTTCAAGAGTAAATGTCTCTGTCAAAGGTATGAAGAGCTACAATAAATATATACAGTGAAGATGTTCATTGTTGTTCCTCTGAACTGCACCAACAGTATTTCCTGTATTTATAGTCTTAATGGAGAATGAAGTAATGTTTGTTATTTGTCGTCCTCTGTGGGCAACCAGTAGGAACTGCAGCAGCTCCTGATAGAACTCCTACTTACTGCCTCATTGAAATGTTTAACAGAGTATCTGATTATTTTAGCCCAAATTGAAGTGAATATGGTAATAATCATGGACTGCTCTCCCATTAGATCTGATCCAGAAGCCCACAGTGATGATTCCTCCTCTGATAGAGGGACAGCAGACCACACTGACCTGCACTGCTCCTGGTCTCTGCTCTGGATCTGAACCTAAAATCACCTGGATGTGGAGAGGAGCAGGAGAGAAGGCCTCTCACATCACAGAAAACATCGCAAGAAACATCCCAGGTTTCAAGTATCTGACTGCTGCCACACAGAGACACAGCTCAACTTTGATGTTTAACCTTTCAGCTGAGCACCACGGCACTGAGGTCACCTGTAAGGTCACCTTCACCAACAACATCACTACAGAGGAGACAGTGACTCTGAATGTGACCTGTGAGTAAATACTGTACTTTATTCTCACCTTTACTTTTTAACTACAGTATCTAAAATGTTAAGAGATTTGCTCTTGTGTCATTTCTAATGTTTTTTTGAGCTGTGTTGGATTTTACCACATCAACAATAACATTGTTTATAATAATTTTGTCTTATAGATATGAAGCAAGTTAAAATCATTGGAAATACAAGTGTGAAGAAGGGCGAGGCTCTGAATCTGACCTGCAGTGTTGACAGTGTTCCTCCTCCGTCTCATATCACATGGACTATACTTGGCTCCAACATAAACCTACACAACGGACCTGATGCTGACCTGCAGAACGACAAAGGATCCAACACACTTGTAATCCCTAATGTGACGGCAGAAGATTCTGGACGGTACATCTGTACAGCACAACACCTGGACAAGACTGCGACTGCATATGCTGATGTAACAGTGACTTGTAAGTAGACTGTACTAAAAGGAAGTTCATGTTCACATTTCATACTATCAGCACTCTGTGGTGATTCTGCTGTGTGCTTACAGGGCTTTCAAAGATCTTAAACTCTGCATGTATGATTCTGTCGGATGTCCTGACCTGTGTGTGCATCAGCGAGGGGTTTCCTTTACCCACCATCAAATGGCCGCTGTTGGAGAACCACGCTGAGTACTCTGTCATCACCACCGTGTCCCACCACACGATCCACAGCACCGCCACCCTAACTGTAAAAGACCACAGCAACACTGTTGTTGAGTGTGTCAGCAGCAGTGAAGTTGGGGAAATGCGACAGACGGTCACCATTATTTCGCCAATTTCTCAACCAGTCTGGAGATATGAAAACAAGTGAAGTCATTTTCAAGTGAAATGAATTGATTTTTTTTTTTATTTAATTGTGATTATGTTTGAGTTGTAATTGTGATTGCAACTGCACTCGCGAAGTCCGACCAAAAGGTCAAAATAGGCAGCACTGATCAAATATGAATCAATATTATGTTACGTTAATGCTTATTTCTCTCCTCAAATGTTTGCAGAATCATCTTGTAGTGCACGGTTTAGATGTAAAATGAGAAAGTTTGTGACGCTGCTGCCATTGAAAAATCTGTTGAATCCGGTCACATGACCGGAGCACAGCCAATGGGAACGCTCTCTCTCTGAAATGACCTGTGATTGGTCAAAGTCTCCTGTCACCGCCTAGATTTTCTAAAGCCTGTAAACAGAGCCATGAGGAGGTGCAGAAGTCTACTTATCTCTAAGAAAACTTGAATTACAATATGCTGAAAGGTTATTATGGAATTTTTGCCCAATGATGCCACAAATATTCTGCTTACTGAAGCTTTAATGGTTTATTGTGCAACATCTTTAAGTTCTGTTCTCAGAAACGTACCTGAAGTGATTATTCATTGAAACATTGCTTTATATAGCATCACTGTGTTCTCTCTAATTTATTCCTGTTGAAACTTTAACTTGCTAGATCATAAATATATTTAGCTATGAACTGGCTACACTTTTGTCCTTATTGGTTCCTATATTCCTGCATATTGACCACATTCAAAATCTAAGTAATCTGTGACTTCATGAATGCCGAGACTTTTTGTGCAGGTTTAATGACGGCCTACCTGTCGGGTAAAGTCATGCTCAGCAGATATACTGGTACAGTTTAGCAATAATTATGTTTTTAAATAGATCTGGACAACTTTAACAAACTAACACAAGTTTCCTTTTCATTATTTTTTCTGTAGAGAAGGTGGAGTTTCTCAATTGGATATACAGTATATACACCTCATAATAACTAGTAAACAGTACCTTCAGATATTGCAAAATATATGCCATAAAAATACAAATGAGATGCTTCTTGCTAAGAGGCTTCATAGTTAAACGTGAGAACTAGAATGAATGCTAATTGAATCCCTGTTCTCTTTGATTCTGCAGATATTTAATACACTTCAGTGACAGAAACTCTCATTTAACCATCAATACTGAACCACCGCTGTGGATAAAAGCCAATAATACAGATCATTTACAATCATGCACACCTCACTGTGCAGACTAGAGTGTGTGTTATGGTTTCCATAGAATATGTCAGTTCCGTAAAACAAACGAAGTCACCAAAACTTCATGAGAGAAATTGCTCAACACGTCTCGAAGTTAGTTAGATTGTGGTTAGATAAATTGGGTGAGGCTGCTTCCTCAACATCACAAGCAGAAAAGGAGAAAGAAGAGAGAGACGGAGTCAGTTAAGAGCAGAGATCTCTGTGGAGAGAAGAGAGCAGGTGAACGAGGCAGAAAGAGGTAAAACACAACATTTATCTTATCTTATCAATGTTATTGTATTTGATTGTGTGATTAATTCTTCCCTGAACAATATAAAAATGTATCAGTGCTGTTGTTGAGCTGTTGTAAGGTAATTGTCATAAAGTTTATTCATATAACAACTTGTATTTCACAATAAAAACAGATGTTAAGGTAGCCACACCAATATATATAAACTGTTATATACTGTTATATACTGCATATATATATGTGTATATAATATATATATATGTGTATGTGTATATTATGTATATATATATATATATATATATATATATGTGTATATAATATATATATGTGTATGTGTATATTATATATATATATATATATATATATGTGTGTGTGTATATAATATATAAATTTATGCTTTTAAATTGTAAATTGTAACCTCTTTTTTTATATCTTTTTAAACTGTAAATGGAAACCGTAGAAGTAATTCTTCCCTAACTAATGTCATTAAATGCTTTTTAGAGTTCCTCGCTTTACTTGTAAAATATGTGTGCATTTCATTCAGAAAGTCTGAGTTTAGGGGGATTTTAGTTAAAGCTGCTACAGATAATTTTAGTTTATTTATTTCTGGAACAGATATTACAAAGAGTTTGGAAATCAAACATTTGAAGGGACTCACAACCCTGAAGAAGATGTTAGCCACATGTGTTAGTGTGATTACAGAAAAGGTGAACATGGAACATCCTGTATTTCAATCTGTGCTGTGAACCGTGGAGGTGTTTCAGATACAGTTTCTTCAACTGAAACATTTTAAAGTTTAAAATGTTTGTGCTTCTGAAAGGAAACGTTTGTTCTGTGGAGGAAGAGCCTGTCTTCATCATCGTATCAGGATGTTTGTTCTCATCTGGGCGACTCTGCTCTTCACTGTGAAAGGCAGCAATGCTGACACAGGTATGAATCTTATTATGATACCAATATTTCTCTTTGATGCTGCTGATAAGACTTTCAATGTTATTTAAGATTTAAATGTTCTTTTAAATGTCTTTTTAAGCTCCACTTAAGTATTTTTCATTATAACTCAGTGTATAAGTATTTTGTAGCTTTTTAAAACTAGGATAATCCACAACATCTATTCATTATCTGGATAATCTTTAAATTTAAATAAAGAATTCACTTACCAAATATATGGAAAAAAGTAAAACGACAACAAACCTAAATTAGATTTTTGTTTTTATAGATGAAGTGTACTTTTTGTATCTATAATCAGAGGAATTTGATAACATAAACTGGCTTAGACAATATTTGATATCAGCCTCAACATCAGCAAACATATACTGGTCTAGTGATGCTGGAAAAATCCTTTTTGTCAAATAAACTGATACCTTTCAGTAAAAGTAAACTTTCTTTATCAATGATCATTTAATGTGTCATCAAAATAATATTTTTTCTCTCTTTTTAAACTTCCTTTTCCCTCTCTTCATTAACAGGTTCCTTTCCAGGAGGAAAACAACACTGCCAAAAAGAATCCTTCTGTATCACCCTTAGTGAAGGAGAAATAACAACAGAGGCTGGACTCTGTGTTGTGATACCGTGTTCTTTCACCACCACTTACGGCTTTACACCCAAAAATATAGTTTGGTACAAATGTAAACCATTTAAACAAAGATGTAGAGATCTAGACATCATATTCCACTCTAACAAGAACAACGAAAAGGTTCAGTCTGGGTTCAAAGGACGAGTTTCACTGTTGCAGCCTGACGTGAGTCAGAGGAACTGCAGCATCATCATCAATGACGTCATCAAGTCCGACTCTGGATCATATCTGCTCAGAGTTAATGGTCACCAGTTTGGGAGTGACACTGGATTTACATACTCTCAAAGGACAATCGTCTCCGTCAAAGGTATGAAGAGCTACAATATATGTATACAGTGAAGATGTTCATTGTTGTTCCTCTGAACTGCACCAACAGTATTTCCTGTATTTATAGTCTTAATGGAGAATGAAGTAATGTTTGTTATTTGTCGACCTCTGTGGGCAACCAGTAGGAACTGCAGCAGCTCCTGATATAACTCCTACTTACTGACTCATTGAAATGTTTAACAGAGTATCTGATTGTTTTAGCCCAAATTGAAGTGAATGGTGACCTTCAGGCTGCTCACTTGATTCCACTCATGGACTGCTCTCCCATTAGATCTGATCCAGAAGCCCACAGTGATGATTCCTCCTCTGACAGAGGGACAGCAGACCACACTGACCTGCACTGCTCCTGGTCTCTTCTCTGGATCTGAACCTAACATCACCTGGACGTGGAGAGGAGCAGGAGAGAAGGCCTCTCACATCACAGGAAACATCACAGCTCTCAAGACCGAGTACCTGACTGCTGTCACACAGAGACACAGCTCAACTTTGATGTTTAACCCTTCAGTCACCCAACACCATGGCACTGAGGTCACCTGTAAGGTCACCTTCACCAACAACATCACTACAGAGGAGACGGTGACTCTGAATGTGACCTGTGAGTAAAACATACTGTACTTTATTCTCTCCTTTACTTTTTACTATCTAAAATGTGTGGTAATAGATGTGCTGTCATGTCATTTCTGATGGTTTCCTGAGCTTTCTTTAATTTTACAACATCAACAGTGTTCTTGCAGGAAAGTTGGGAGTTAGTGGCGCTATAACATTATATATAATAATTTTGTCTCATAGATTGCTGAGATTCTTCTTTCATGTTTGCAGTTTTTCCAAGGATCCTACATAGCTCTGCATGTGAGGTTCAGTCAGAGGTCCTGACCTGTGTGTGCATCAGTGAGGGGTTTCCTTTACCCACCATCAAATGGCCGCTGTTGGAGAACCACGCTGAGTACTCTGTCATCACCACTGTGTCCAACCACACAGTCCACAGCACCGCCACCCTAACTGTAAAAGACCACAGCAACACTGTTGTTGAGTGTGCCAGCAGCAGTGAAGTTGGTGAAATGCGACAGAACGTCACCATCATAACTTCAGAGAGACAAGAAGGTGAACACACACATCACCAATCTCTGATATCAATAAGAATGTACGGCATTAATATAACTGTTGGACAGTTATATAATCTACATTGTGTCCTTTCTAATAGCAGCTCAACATGGACCCTGTGCAGTGCTCCCCTGGGTCGTCGTCGCTGTTGTAGCTCTCATTGCGAACGTCATCTGCATAATCCTCCAGATGTTCATTTGGTATGTTACTACTTCATCATTTGATGCTTTAAGGGTTCCATCAATGGAGACTTTTAGATAACACATCATGTCTCACTCTTTCTTCTCTCCAAAGGAACACAAGAAAAAAAGTGAAACCAAACCGAGAGGACAGAACTTACATGTCACTGCAGAGAACAGACCCGTCACCAGAGTATGATGTTATCGCTCCACGTCTGAACTAACTAGTGTCAGCTTCCACTGAGTGTAGGAGAAGATGCTTCTTCCATACTTAAGATTTTATGAGTATGACATGTCTTAGTTTATTTTTTTTTTAAATATATTTTTTTGGGGCATTTAGCCTTTGTTCGGTAGATACAGAGAGAGAGAGGGGATGACATGCAGCAAAGGGCTGCGGGTTGGATTCTAACCCCAGGCCGCTGCGGTAAGGACTCAGCCTTGGTACACGACCCGCTCTACCAGGTGAGCTACAGTGAGACCCATTTCTTAGTTATTTTTAACTCAACTGCAACTTATAATTAGTGTTTTACAGTATTATTATTTTACATTTCATTTCACTTCAACCTTTATTGACCATGGGGAAGATCACTGAGCACGTATTATTTCAGTATAATCCTCGGCTGTGCGGCTGTGGCTCAGAGATGGAGTGGGTAGCCAATCGGAAGGTTGGCGGTTTGATCCCCGGCTCCTCCAGTCCGCATGTCGAAGTGCTCTTTAGCAAGATACTTAACCCCGAATCGCTCCCGAAGGCTGTGCCATCGGTGTGTGACAAATATGCTTGCTTTATGCAAATGTATGTATATATTTATTATTGGATATCAATTAACAACACAAAACAATGACAGATATTGTCCAGAAACTGAGCGTTATTTAACCTCCTTTGTGACAAGCTAGTATGACATGGTTGGTACCGATGGATTCCTCAGGTTTTCTAGTTTCATATGATACCAACATCTAACTACAGCTTTAAAACTGAGCCTCCAAAATATCGATTGTGTTAAAGAATTTAGTGGCGTTAAAACAAATTTGCGTTACCTCGTTATTATTGCGTTAACTTGGACAGCCCTATTATAGATATTTATTTTTTCAGAGCTGGTGTTATGTTAATCTTTGTATATTTCTAGAACAGATTTCACAAACTGCTTACACAATACAAGTATAACAGTAGCCCTCCCTTCCCCCCCCCCCTTTTTATATTAACTTATTAGTTTATTTTTATTATTGTTTTTATTTATTTTTTTTCTTAATTTTATTTCAATTTTGAATGCTGAGGTTGTTTTCTCTAGTGTACTTATTGTGTTCGTCTCTAAGCTCAACTACTTAAAAAAAATGTTCATAAACTCATGTAATTACGAACTGTAAATTGCATATATGAAAACAACCTTGAAAAAATAAAGTATGAAAAAAAAAAAGATTTCCCAAACTGCTTCACAATAAAAGTATCACAGTAGCTGCACCCTGGGTGATGAGGTAACCAATTTAATTAAGCAACTATGGAATTATTGAACTTGCAACACCCTGTATTAAGATCTGTTATGTCAACTGTGGAGCTTCCTTTGTTTCAATTTCATCAACTTCCTGCCTGTTTACTGCACTTTCAGTGTAAAGTTTGTCCTGTGGAGGGAGACACTGACTGTCTCAAGCATCCAATCAGGATGTTTGTTCTCATCTCTTTTCTCTGTGAGAGGCAGCAATGCATCTTGTCATGATGCCATCATTAAAGATAATCATTAACAAAACAGTCATCAATAATTGGCCATGATAAATATCTTTTCTGAGGAGCTTCCAATTTACATTATTAAGATTTTTCCACTCTGAATTTACCAGTTCATTAGCAGCATTCCTCACAGCGTGTATTGACTTACTTGGGAACTCTGGATGAATAGTTCTTCAAATAACGATTTTGTTTACCAAAGTAAACTAAGTCACTTCTTAAAACCTATTTATATACAAAGGCATTCTTTTAAGTTTTGTTATGTTAATTATTTTATATTGTTTTATTGTACTTTTTCCTCATATGTAGCTCCTGTACACAATGTTGTGTAACTTTTGTTTGAAATTGTTTTTATCATTGTCTGCCATTTTTCTTTATTGTCTCGTAAAGCACGTGCTATAGAAATAAAGTGTATTATTATTATTATTATTATTATTATTATTATTATTATTATTATTATTATTTTTATTTTTATTATTATTATTATTATTATTATTTTTAAGGCCCGAGCACCGACAACGTGGGGCCAGCAGAGGCACTATTGAAACTGTAAGGATTATTCTTTTTCTTTTTCTTTTTCATGAATCGCCTTGTTGAGGCCTTTGCCGTGCTCAAAAAGTTGCTAAACTTGGCACACTTATCAGACGCGGTGAAAACTTTGATATTTTAAGGGTCTCGTTCATCGCTGCTCACAGCTTTAATTATTATTATTATTATTATTATTATTATTATTATTATTATTAATATTATTAATATTATTATTATTATTATTATTATTATTAGCATTAGCATTTAAGGCAGCTTTATGAGATAAAAGCAGAAATCAATTTTACAACAGAAAATATACATAAATATTAGCTTGATTTTTGTAGTTGGTTGTGTTTTTTTTCAATTTGTTGTCAAATTGGAGAAGATGTTTGTTTTGCTTGTGTTTTGTCCATTTGCTTGTGTTTTATCTATTTGCTTGTGTTTTATCTATTTGCTTGTGTTTTCTTGCTGCAGCGTGTTGAACTCTCAGGGCCACCGTAGGCCTATTATAGAGACATCACGCCAGGTAACGTTAACTGGAGGTGAAGTGGTCGTGTCTAGAAGGTAACCCAAAAATTGCGAAATCTGTAAAAAAATAAAAAAATTAAAAAAATCAGCCGCACAAACTCTCGCGAGACTCACCTCTTGACAACCTCTCCTAACTACTGGAGATCTGTGCCTAACCTCAACCATCTCGCCAGAGTTCCCTTGGAGACACCAGCAGGTGAAGTCAGTGTGCGTTGATTACTGACTTCATGAGGAGGTGTGGATGTTCACACAGTTTGAGGGGAAACCTTTGAGACTTTTTAATCATAATCTTTGAAACTTGGACATCTTAGCCTAAATATCAATGGAGCATCTGTGTTGGAAGACGACAAGTCCAGTTGGACTTAATTTGACATGGTTGATGGACATTTTGTCAACGTGGTCGCAGTTCTTCAAACACCTGGCAGGTAAAACACTCACCTGTTGCCTCCCTGATGGGAACCTGTTCAGAGCTTTGCTGCTGTCTGTCTGTAACATCACATTGTTGTTGATGCTGTGATGTAAGAACTGTTAAGATCCTTTACTTTGTGTATTGTTTTGTTTATTTGTTTTGCACAATTTAAAACTATACAACATAACACAAAATAAATAAATGAATAATATAAAGTGCAGGAAGAGGCAAAAACCCCACTGGGCTTATCTGAAGCCTCCAACTAGAGACAATATTAATATAAATAAATAATGACTCCATAATCGTGATAACAAAACAATTAGGACAAGATATGTATAATAACAACAATAACAATACAGTAAATATATAAAAAAAGACTTAAATAAGAGGAGCTATGAAAGTGTTAAACTGCATCACATGTGAAAGTTCTGCATCCAAATAGTAGCCTACCTACTTCTTAAAGGTCCCATATCGTGCTCATTTTCAGGTTCATTACTTGTATTTTGTGTTTCTACTTGAACATGTTTACATGCTGTAATATTTATTTTCCTCATACTGTCTGCCTGAATATGTCTGTATTCACCCTCCTGTCTTAAACGCCCCGTTTTAGCGCATTTCGACTGAATTGCGATGAAATTGCAACAGAATTGCGTTGCTAGGCAACAGTTTGGGTCCATGTGTACTTCCTGTCAGCTGATGACATTCACATACACTGCAACCAGGAATAAACTGGGACACATTTATAATGTTTACGTTTAAATCTGTGTAAAGGGTCTAAATATTGTATATTTGTGACATCACAAATGGACAGAAATTCTGACAGCTTGTTCCAAATGCACAGTTTCTAAATACGGGCTGTGTGTATTTCCCTGTGGATTGAGCGTTTCAATACTTTCACAGTATTTATATAGGACTTAAGCCTGCTTTATAATAAAAAACATGAATATCTCTCTTTTTTATAATATGGAACCTTTTAAAGTATCTAACGTTAGTTGTCTAAAACATGTTGCTGTTGTATGCTCGTGGAGCCAATGTGTACTAGCTAACGCTACTTTATATGTTAGACGTAGATTTTTGTATGTATAACAATTAATTTGATGTCTGAAATCTTTTCAGCAAAGTAACTAAGTACATGTTAGTAATCAAATATATGAAGTGGAGTAAAAAGTACAATGTTTTCCTCTGCAATGTAGTGAAGAAGGTGTTTAAAATGGAAATACTCCAGTAGTACTGATGTGTTTAAATACAGTACTTGAGTAGATGTACTCAGTTACTTGACTTTACTCTCGTAATATTAGGACTTTTTTTCTCATAATATTACGACTTTATTCTGTAGATCTCAAATGTTTTTTCCCTCAATGTGGCCTTGATACTCCGTAGTACATTGTCTCTTTGGCCCTCACTGCATTAGACTTATATTCTATATACTTGGACTATAAACTGTGTTACCTTCATCATAATGATCAAATGTTTTGCGGCTCCAGATAGTTTTTTTTTTTTTTCTAAAATGGCTCTTTTGATAGTAAATGTTGCTGACCCCTGGTCTAGACATATACAGTATATATGCTGTACATATCAACCCACTCCATGCAGCCTATTCAATATTTATGTCTTGAGTTATTTATATATTGTATACAACTTACAGAAACACTTGACTTGTATAGACATTTTATTGAATGTTAATTGGTGCTTATATGCATCTTTACACCTATTTTTTCCACATACTTGTGTACATGATTTATCTTTACCTTTTATTTGTTCAGCTTTGTTGATTTTTGAGTAGCGTTTTGCCATTTGCTGAAGATGCCTTTATTTGAATCAGGCTTTTAATAGAGATAGGCCGTCATTTCTAATTTACTCGTCTGATTGTATATTTGGTCATATTTCAGTATGAAGCTTCCTGCTTTACTGATCTGCTTCGTTTGCCCCGATACATTTTTGTTCCTGTATTTTGCTGTTATTACAATCTCAATACTTCCTGTATTCATTTCAAATTAAAAAAGCTTTTTAGCGTTCTATTGTACAGAACCCCTTCATACAAGGCTTTTATTGTGAAAAGAGTAGCAGGATTGTGTTGTGGAAAATTCAGTGATTGGCATTTCTGATACTGTACTTGAAATGTGGCTACTGTCATCTTGTGTCACTTCTACGTTACTACAAAATACTGTTAGGCTGCCTGGGACATTAACACACATACACCCACAGTGACTGAAGTAGGACAATAACACATTAGATGAGTCATCCAGAACAACACATTGTTGAAAATTGCATGATTATATTGTTGAATTTATTTAATTAAAGGGATGGGAATGTACATTACTAACAAAATTGTAGCCAGTTCTTTGCTAAAAAATAGTTTTAATCTAGTACCTTGAAGTGCAAACAGTGAGTTATCAGAGATACGGAGAACACAGTGGTGCCCTATAAGGTAATGTTTAAATGAATAAACACTACAGTGACTGTGATGACAACAGTACGAATGTTGCACAATATAAAATAAAAAAAACACATGATTGCAGAAAGTGCTTCCTAAAAGGCTGCATGCAGTTTTAATGGGGAAATGCTGTAAGCAGATACTTTCCATTTGAATATTTTGGTACTTAAATGCAATTAATCTGTCACAAGTTGTCTTTTTAATACATTTCGCTGCAGATATTTGCTAGTAAGCTGTATGTGGCATGTGTTGTGCATTGTTGGGATGATTTAAGAAGCTATATATAACAAACAGTTATTGAATATTAACACTTCAAAAAAGGAGTCATAAAAAACAACTGCGGAGAAGTGTTCAGTGATTGTACTGGTTTGTTGGTTTCTCAAGATAAAACGATTTCTTTGGAGTAAAAAAAGAAAAAATCGCATATTTACAGTACTTCCCTTTTCAAAAACTTTCACATTACTTCACAGTTATTGAGATAATCTAAAAAAAAAAACAGGCAAACAAAAAATACTTTTCATCATTCAATGTTAAAGGTTCAAATTTGTCACTAGATACATGATACACATATTGTGATATTATGAGATTATATAAGTGTATAAAAGTCTGTCAGGAGAGCAGAAATGTTGCTTAGCAGTGTGTGGGGAAACTTCCTGAAACCGTGTTGTTGCACAAAGAGGGAATAAATAGAAAAAGTGAGGAGAGGAAGAGTCAGTTCAGAGCAGCGGAGATCACCGAGGAGAGAAGACAGCGAGACAAGAAGAGGTAAAAAACAACATTTATGTTTTCTGTTTAAAATATAAACTTGTTGAACTGATTAATTCTTTACTAACTTATATCATAAAATTGCCGTTCGACATTCCTGGATTTGCTGATTAAGTAAAAGTGGACTGTGCTAGAGAAAGAGTGCTTGGCGAGGGGAGAAATAATTAGTATTAATCACAGTTGGTGGTGTATTCAGTAAATGATTCAGGGGCCCAAAGCTGTAATAATAATTGTAGAAACGTGGGATCTTTCGAGAACAGATAGTCACAAAGTGCTTTATTTAATCAAATCTCAGAGTAGTTACACCCCTGGGTAAAGTATGTTAATAACGCAACGATGGAATAACTAAACGTGCAACATCCTGTATTACGATCTGTGAACTGTGGAGCTTCCTTTGGTTCAGTTCCTCTTATGTTTACTGCACTTTCAGTGTAAAGTTTGTCCTGTGGAGGGAGACACTGACTGTCTCAATCATCCAGTCAGGATGTTTGTTCTCATCTGGGCGACTCTGCTTTTCTCTGTGAGAGGCGGCGATGCTGACACAGGTATGCATCTTTATTATAATCTTGTTATAATGCCAACATTAAAGATATGAAGAAAATAGATAATTTGCCTTTATAAATAGTTAATTAGTTTTTTGACCAGCTCATTAGTAGCATTCCTCACAGCATCTATTAACTAACTGGGATAGATAGTTTTTAATTGGCTATTTTGTTTGTCAAATATATTATGTATAAAGAAATACAAATGCTGAAATTATTTTTTGTTGCCTGCTCAACGCTGCTTAAAAAACAGGCATAGTAATATCCCTTCATCATTTATTAAATATCATGGTGTATTGTCAAAATTGAAATATCTTTTTTTTCTTTTGCTGTTTCCATTAACAGGTGCATCAATTTTGAGAGAAGACTGTACAAATGGATTCTGTATCAGTCTTAGTGAAGGAGAAATAACAGCAGAGGCTGGACTCTGTGTTGTGATACCGTGTTCTTTCACCACCATTTACCGCTTTACACCCCAACATTTAGTTTGGCACAAATGTGAACCATCTAAACGAAGATGTGGAGATCTAGACATCATATTCCACTCTAACAAGGACAACAAAAAGGTTCAGTCTGGGTTTAGAGGACGAGTTTCACTGTTGGAGCCTGACGTGAGTCGGAGGAACTGCAGCATCATCATCAATGACGTCATTGAGTCCGACTCTGGAGCATATCAGCTCAGAGTTAATGGTCTCCAGTATGGGAGTGAGAGTGGATTTACATTTTCTCCAAGGACAATTGTCTCTGTTAAAGGTATGAAGAGCTACAATAAATATATACAGTGAAGATGTTCATTGTTGTTCCTCTGAACTGCACCAACAGTATTTCCTGTATTTATAGTCTTAATGGAGAATGAAGTAATGTTTGTTATTTGTCGACCTCTGTGGGCAACCAGTAGGAACTGCAGCAGCTCCTGATATAACTCCTACTTACTGCCTCATTGAAATGTTTAACAGAGTATCTGATTATTTTAGCCCAAATTGAAGTGAATGGTGACCTTCAGGCTGCTCACCTGATTCCACTCATGGACTGCTCTCCCATTAGATCTGATCCAGAAGCCCACAGTGATGATTCCTCCTCTGACAGAGGGACAGCAGACCACACTGACCTGCACTGCTCCTGGTCTCTGCTCTGGATCTGAACCTAACATCACCTGGACGTGGAGAGGAGCAGGAGAGAAGGCCTCTCACATCACAGGAAACATCACAGCTCTCAAGACCGAGAACCTGACTGCTGTCACACAGAGACACAGCTCAACTTTGATGTTTAACCCTTCAGCTGAGCACCACGGCACTGAGGTCACCTGCAAGGTCATCTTCACCAACAACATCACTACGGAGGAGACAGTGACTCTGAATGTGACCTGTGAGTAAATACTGTACTTTATTCTCACCTTTACTTTTTTACAATCTAAAATGTTAAGAGATGTGCTCTTGTGTAATTTCTAATGTTTTTTTTTTTTAGCTCTGTTGGATTTTAGCACATCAACAGTGTTTTTGCAGGACATTTGGGAATGTAGTGGCGCTATAACATTGTTTATAATCATTTTGTCTTATAGATGTGAAGCAAGTTAAGACCACTGGAAATACAAGTGTGAAGGAGGGTGAGACTCTGAATCTGACCTGCAGTGTTGACAGTTTCCCTCCATCTCTCATCACCTGGACTAAATCTTCTGACGAAAACATGCTAAATGGAACCAAACCGAATCTGCAGATCGAAACTTCAACTGGTCTGCAGAACAACACTGAGACCTTCCCACAGGAAGAAAGTGGAATGGGCACTTTTTCCATCTCTAATGTGACCAGAGAATATTCTGGACAGTACATCTGCAGAGTAAAACATGTGAATAACACCCTGATGGAAAACGTTGATGTAACAGTGATATGTAAGTACATTGTACAACTGTTCTAAGAAGGAACATTTCTTGTTGTATTTTCCTCTTTTTTTTAATCAGGTAACAGTATTATGAGTTTAGAGCAGAGAACAGCCTTAATACGTCTTCCAAATTAATCCTGAATATGGGGCTGTCAAAGTTAACGCGATAATAGCGTGTTTTCGTTATTTCGTTTTAACTTCAGTAATTCAATTAACACGTAAACGCAACTTGTGATTTTTAGGTTGTAGCGGGCTCAGTTTTAAAGCTAGAGTGAAGATACTGGTATCATATGATACTAGAAAACCTAATGAATCTATTGGTACCAACCATGTCATACCAGATGACTGAATAACGCTCCAAACTTAATTTTGGCGAGGACAAAATGCCATAGCCATTTCCAAAGGGGTCCCTTGACCTCTGACCTCCAGATATATTAATGTAAATGGGTTCTATGGGTACCCACGAGTCTCCCCTTTACAGACACGCCCAGTTTATGATAATCACATGCAGTTTGGGGGCAAGTCATAGTCAAGTCAGCACACTGACACACTGACAGCTGTGTGACAGAGTTTGCCATGTTATGATTTGAGCATATTTTTTATGCTAAATGCAGTACCTGTGAGGGTTTCTGGATCAATATCTGTCATTGTTTTGTGTTGTTCATTTATTTCCAATAATAAATATATACATACATTTGCATAAAGTAATCATATTTGTCCACTCCCATGTTGATAAGAGTATTAAATACTTGACAAATCTCCCTTTAAGGTACATTTTGATCAGATAAAAAATGTGCGATTAACTATGGACAATCATGTGATTAAATATTTTAATTGATTAACAGCCCTAACTGAATAACTTCCACCTCAATGTTCATTTTTAATGACATTTTTGACTGCAGAAGAAATGTGCTGTCTTTGCTGTAGTTTCTAATCTAAATATTGTTTTAAAAAAGTCCTTGGATCTGTGATGGCAAGACGAAGGCTTCCAGGTGGTACTCAGCCTCACTGGAGCCAAATGTTTAGAATAATAAAAACTTGTGTTGTCTGTTAAAGCCACTGTGTGTGTAGAGTCTGAAAACACTTTAGACATTGGCGCCCTCCAGTGGTAGGATTATAAGAAGGAACACACTGAGGCAGTTAATGTGTGAATGCATCACTAAATATCTTGTATCTGTTTCTGACCTCTTTGTCGTATCTTAACTTAAAATATTTTGTTTACAATTTGCTCCACAGATTTAGAGACACCTGTAATCACTGGTGATACAACTGTTAAGAAGGGAGATGCCGTGAATTTAACCTGCAGTGTTGAAAGTGTTCCTCCTCCGTCTCATATCACATGGACTATACTTGGCTCCAACATAAACCTACACAACGGACCTGATGCTGACCTGCAGAACGACAAAGGATCCAACACACTTGTCATCCCTAATGTGACGGCAGAAGATTCTGGACGGTACATCTGTACAGCACAACACCTGGACGAGACTGTGACTGCATATGCTGATGTAACAGTGACTTGTAAGTAGACTGTATTAAAAGGAAGTTCATGTTCACATTTCACACTATCAGCACTCTGTTGTGATTCTGCTGTGTGTTCTTACAGGGCTTTCAAAGATCTTAAACTCTGGATGTATGATTCTGTCGGATGTCCTGACCTGTGTGTGCATCAGCGAGGGGTTTCCTTTACCCACCATCAAATGGCCGCTGTTGGAGAACCACGCTGAGTACTCTGTCACCACCACTGTTTCCAACCACACAGTCAACAGCACCGCCACCCTAACTGTAAAAGACCACAGCAACACTTCTGTCGAGTGTGTCAGCAGCAATGAAAATGGGGAAGCAAAAGAAAACCTCACCGTCCAAATAAACACGTCAGAAGAAGAGGGTAAGTGTTCTCAACTAAAACACTTCAGTAGACCACTGTGACCTTATTTGGACAACCATTGGGCGAGCTGTCTAAAGGAAATAAACTATTGCATTTATTATTAGCGTTCAGAAAAACATGAACAGACATTTTTTTCTTTTGTTCCTCTTGATTGCAGATCAATCCAAACAAGTATTAAAAATGGTTTCACGGCTGGAAGTCATCATTGCCTTTTTGATTGGGTTACTTCTTTCAGCAGTCCTTTGCTGTTTGGTAAAAAACTGCCACAGGTACACCATTAAATCCAATAATTAATTCCAGGTTTGTTTGTGGATATTCTTCATACATACATTAAATGTTTAGCTGTTTTTTTTAAATATTTTTTATTTTTCTTTCAGAAAAAAACAGAAGAGTTCTGGACATCTGGATGAGACTCTGGAGATGGTGACCAGTCAAGAGGATCCACTGGTATTTATATTCATTCAGCTAATATTATATATACAGTATATTAGTTAAAACATTAGTATTTTAGATGTGTTAATGTGGCTTTCATTGTTTTAGCATTTCAGTCATGTACAATTATTCAAGGATTTGACCATGAATAGCAAATAGCATGAATGTGATTGGATGTTATTAGTCAGCTCATAGATATATAGGCAGCTAATAAGGAACCACTGATGATGGAGCATGAAGCAGTCATGACCAGTCAACTCAAGCAAGCACAACTTATGAATGAGCACTGTGCTCCATTCATATAAAGGGACTGTTTGTAAGAATCAGAAATGTCTTGTTAACAGCGACATCTGTGGCCGTTAAGTCAACGAAAGTCAGCATCCTGTTGCTCGCGCTTGTGCTCGCTCTACATAGACATGAACGAGCATCGCTCAAAACAGTGAGGCGACACACGTCAGCTAAAAGCACAATATCACTCTATATTTCAGCTGCTTGGCAGTAATGTTAGCTGACCAGACGAAGGTCTCTCCATGAATCAATGCTGATCCTAGTGTTGGCTTTTCCTGCCTCAGCCTCCCGACCGCGGCCGGAGGGAACGGGGGAGACACCGGAGTTTTGGTCTGAGACGATAACGTTTCTCGCTGCGGAGCCCCGTCACTTCACAAGACACGGGAAACCTCTGTTGGTCTGGAGGAGCTGCAGCAGTTATTTCTGCACAAACGTCCACTGTACATTCACTAGATATTCTCAGAACTAAACTAACTCTTCTGCAGTGTGTAGTGTGCGCGCATGCACGTGAGAGTGGAGCGAAAGAGCGAGAACGAGCACGATGTGTGAGTGAAGGCCAGCAGGCAGAGGAGCAGAGTACAGCAGAGACTCCGGTCCTGAAGACCAAAGCTACGGTCTCACCCGCGTCCTCCGACCGCGGCCAACACTGTTTAACAGACGGGCTTCACTAGATACAACTTTGCGGTTTTGGTGCTTCCATGTAGTTTGTGTTGGAGTCTGAGTCTGAACAGCGTAGCCACACGCGAGTGCGCATGGGACACCAATCCGCAATAATTTATACGTGTAAGAAGTTACAAACAGTCCCTTTAACTACAGCATAAAAAAACTTTTTGTTAAGTTGACACTTGCAAACTTGAGATGTTGTATATTCTATTAAAGTCAACACCATGCCTGCTTAAATAGTGAGGCCCATTTTTGCTGCTTTGCAGTGCAGCTGTATGTACGAGGGCTCTGTGTTGGCAAGAATCTGGCGATATGATACGTATCATAATACAGGGGTAACGATTTAATATATTGCAATACTTTAAGCAAGGCGATATACTGGGATTGAAAAAAAAAAAATTGTAATCTAATTTCAGGAAAACTGTCATAGAATAAAGAACACACCAGAAATACACCATTTTAGAATAGGCAAAAATAACACATTTGCAGTGCATGAATACAACTGCATTTTTTTCGACCCAAACTGCATGTGATTATCATAAAGTGGGCATGTCTGTAAAGGGGAGGCTCGTGGGTACCCATAGAACCCATTTACATTCACTGATCTGGAGGTCATAGGTTAAGGGACCTCTTTGAAAAAGGCCATGCCAGTTTTTCTCGCCAAAATTAAGCGTAACTTTTCAGTGTTATTTATCCTCCTTCGCAACAAGCTAGTATGACATCGGTGGTATAATGGATTCTTCAGGTTTCATAGTTTCACATGATGATATGATATGATATGCCACTTACCTTCACTGTAGCTTTAAAACTGAGCCCGCTACAACCTCTGGAAGATTGAATAGCCCGACAGCGGCCCATCAGATTTTTAAGAGGTTAATTAAAATGTATGTAGTATGTACAGACTGATTTGATTAATAGTAATCTTACTATGATAAATGCGTACACACATTTTGATGGATTAAAGTATCTCCAAGTTTCAAGTCTTGCTTAAAGTTTTTTTTTTTTAACATTACAGAAATGAATACCAGAACATTAAAAAGTGTAAAAGATTATGGTATGACTTGAAAAGGAAATGGTTGGCAGTAATGTAAATATACCAGATAGATATTTCATGTATATTGTACACAATTTTGATGCATGTAGTAGCTGCAGAATGAGTCGTATAATTTACGGTGTACTTGACAGATAGACGCTGGTCAAGAAGCCGAAGATGATCAGACCTACTACCAAGAGACTGCTGAGCTAGAAGGAGGAGCTGAGGCGGCAGAGCGAGCGACCACTGACCTCAACGGTGGACCAAAAGATGTGGAGTACGCCAGCATTGATTTCTCCGTGTTGAAAAGAAAGAGCCCCAGGAAGGCAGCAAAGACACAAGACACCACAGAGACGGAGTATGCAGAGATTAAGAAAGAAGTAAAAGAGGAAAGAGAAGGCAATGACGGGGAGGAAGGTGATGTGTTGGAGGGCAAAGAGGAGGAGACGATGATCAGGGAGGATGAGGAGACACAACATTGTGTTCCTGAAGAGGAGGAAGGGGAGGACGAGGAAGTGTACTCCAATGTGAACGATATTATGGGTGAGATTTGAGGACTGTTGCGTTGTGGAGTTGCTTGAGGATAAAGTTTCTTTGCTTTAATGAGTTGTGATGGACAGATGATGGACTGTTAATCCGGTGACTGAACCACCGCATTGAGCCTGAGGTAAACGGAAGAGACTGAGACACTTCACACCTCTACATGTTAGGGGCTATCCTAATGCATTCATTCAACTAAAGGTGGACTGGAAGTTGGACAGAATGACTTTATTCAAGATGTATTGTGCTTCAATGGGTTTACTTTTCATAAACTTTCTAGGTAAATTTACCCACATCCATGAAAAAGTTGACTCCGCCATTAGTGCCAACACGTTCTCATCTCAACTCGTCATATACGGACGCTTTGTCACATGTGCTTAATGACCCCTCGGCGTCGCTTTTTGGTCGCAGTAAACATGCTTAATATTGTGAATTAAACAAAAACACTTCCTTAGGATTAGGCAACAAAACAACTGGAAAAAACATGGTCGGGCTTAAAATTACTACGTTTTCACAGTACAAATGTGACATTGTGAACATAGGACACAAACTGATTGTTAAGTGAAATTGAAACTTAAGACACGGGAAAAAAACAGCGGCGTCCTGGATGAAAGCTCTGTGTTTGTTGGACACATCCACCTCTCCTCCAGTCCGCCCTGTGTGTCTCTTCCGCTCTTTATAATACATCACCACAGCACTTTCCCTGTTCGTTTACTGTTGCCGCGGATGGGTTTACATTATATTTAATGGAAAGCCCGGTGCGTCTCCTACCACGGCAAAAGTGTGCCTTGTGCAGCGGTGTCGAACGCCGACGACAGTGACGAAGCATCGGTATTTGACGCCTTGGGAATGAGAACGAGCTGTTACTGCTGTGGTGTGTAAAAGGACAAACACCTCCGTCCTCTCAGCTCTGAGAGACAAAGTGTACCTTTGTTTAATATATTTTATTTAACTAGGATAAGCATGTGCTTTTCTTGTTTGTTTGTTGTACAGAAATCCCTCATTGTTTCTATGGACATGTTTTCTTGCTGATTTGCGATGGAGGGATAGTGACACAACGAATTTCCTACTACAAAAAGACGATATTTTGTAGACAATTAGTGGATCTGTCTAACTCCGACTGCTGAAGCTTCTTTAGGATGCTTGTTTTCACAGAATGAGGACTGTAGATTCTGTCCTCATCTCTTACAGTGGAATAACTTTAGGATGGGATCTCTTTAGGGTCAGTGTGGACAGGAACAACAATTACAGAAATGTTGATGTACATGACATACAGTATGCGTGTTAGTATTATTTTAAGATTCATTTCATTTCATTTAAAATATGAAGAATTGTTGAATTATAAATTTCAGATCAGCACGCCGTGATTCATCTTTTTATTTGATCTGTTTTTTTCAAACTGATAAGATGTTTGGCCCAATTTGTCTCTATAGCCCTGCTAGTGTTTAAGAAGTCACAGATCACTTCCCTTTTTAATGTGTTACAGGAATCAACTTCTTTTAAACAGAAAACAAACACTTGTTTATGTTTGGAATGAAATCATTGTTTTCAGTTACAACAAAGCCTTTCTTACTTCTTGTACATTCTGCAATATTGACAGGTTCTGTAGTGAGTGATCAATATGCAGGCATATAGTAACTAACTAGGACAAAACTGTAGGTAGTTCATAGCTAAATATAGTTCTGATCTAGCACGTTAAAGTTTCAACAGGAAGTTATTAGAGAGAACACAGTGATGCCATGTAAAGTAATGTTTCAACGAATAACCACTTCAGGGAAGTTTCTGAGAACAGAACTTAAAGATGTTGCACAATAAACATTTAAATCATAAAAAAACACTGTTACACATATAGCTGTTCTTTCCAAGAGGCTGCTTGCATTTAAATTAAGAACTATAATTAAAACATTTTTTTTTATCTGCAGGTATTTCATGCACTTAATCAATGACAATGTACATGAATAAACTAATGATTAAACTAATGACTATACTGGACCGTTGACCATCATTATTTAACTGCCACTATAGATATTAATCAGTAATACAGACCATTCACATGCATGCACATCCCACTATGCACATAATGTGTTATGCATCATGGTACTTCCCCTTTCTCAAAGTTTCTAAGCCCCTCACAGTCATGACGATCTAAAAATAAAATCAAGATTGTTTCATTTCATTACTCAGTGTTAAAGTTGCACATTATCAACTTCATCTACAGTGTTTATTTATATATTTATATATATATATATATATATATATACTTTTAGAGATTTTAGCTCTAAGTGTGGCAGTCAAAGGAGTGCCAGCAGAGTGTAGAGAAACTTCCTGGAAACTTGTTGTAGCGCGAAGAGGGAAGAAGTACAAAAGGACGAGAGGAAGAGAGTTCAGAGCAGAGACACTCAGCAGAGATCACTGTGGAGAGAAGAGAACAAGACGAAAAGAGGTAAGACACAACTTTTACCTTAATTTTTACTGTAAATAACTGTAAATGGAAACTGTAACCTTATTTTTTAATTTCCTTTTAAATTGTAAATCGTAACCTTTTTTTTTTTTAAATATCTTTTTAAATTGTTAATGGAAACCGTAGAAGTAATTCTTCCCTAACTAATGTCATTAAATGCTTTTTAGAGTTCCTCGCTTTACTTGTAAAATATGTGTGCATTTCATTCAGAAAGTCTGAGCTTAGGGGGATTTTAGTTAAAGCTGCTACAGATCATTTAAGTTTATTTATTTATAGAACAGATATTACAAAGAGTTTGGAAATCAAACATTTGAAGGGACTCACAACCCTGAAGAAGATGTTAGCCACGTGTGTTAGTGTGACTACAGAAAAGGTGAACATGGAACATCCTGTATTTCAATCTGTGCTGTGAACCGTGGAGGTGTTTCAGATACAGTTTCTTCAACTGAAACATTTTAAAGTTTAAAATGTGTTTGCTTCTGAAAGGAAACGTTTGTTCTGTGGAGGAAGAGCCTGTCTTCATCATCGTATCAGGATGTTTGTTCTCATCTGGGCGACTCTGCTCTTCACTGTGAAAGGCAGCAATGCTGACCCAGGTATGAATCTTATTATGATACCAATATTTATCTTTGATGCTGCTGATAAGACTTTCAATGTTACTTAAAAGTGTTGTCTTTTTAAGCTCCACTTAAGTATTTTTCATTATAACTGTGTATAAGTATTTTGTAGCTTGTTAAAACTAGGATGATCCACAACATCTATTCATTATCAGGGAAATCCTTCAATTTAAATATATACCAAATGTATGGTTTTCCATACAACAAATTTGATTTTTGTTTTTATATATAAAAGTACACTTTTTGTATCTATAATCAGAAGAATTTGCCAACATAACTGTCTGAGACAATATTTGATATCAGCCTCAACATCAGCAAACATATACTGGTCTAGTGATGCTGGAAAAATCATTTTTGTCAAATAAACCGATACCTTTCATTAAAAGTAAACTTTCTTTATCGATGATCTCTTAATGTGTCATAAAAATATTTGTTCTCTCTTTTTAAACTTCCTTTTCCCTCTCTTCATTAACAGGTTCCTTTCTAGGAGGAAAACAACACTGCCTAAATGGATTCTGTATCACCCTTAGTGAAGGAGAAATAACAGCAGAGGCTGGACTCTGTGTTGTGATACCGTGTTCTTTCAACACCACTTACGACTTTACTCCCCAACATTTAGTTTGGCACAAATGTGAACCATCTAAACGAAGATGTGACGATTCAGACATCATATTCCACTCTAACAAGAACAACACAAAGGTTCAGTCTGGGTTTAAAGGACGAGTTTCACTGATGGAGCCTGACGTGAGTCAGGGGAACTGCAGCATCATCATCAATGACGTCACCGAGTCCGACTCTGGATCATATCACCTCAGAGTTAATGGTCACCAGTTTGGGAGGGACAGTGGATTTAACTACTCTCCAAGGACAATCGTCTCTGTTAAAGGTATGAAGAGCTACAGTAAATATATACAGTGAAGATGTTCATTGTTGTTCCTCTGAACTGCACCAACAGTATTTCCTGTATTTATAGTCTTAATGGAGAATGAAGTAATGTTTGTTATTTGTCGACCTCTGTGGGCAACCAGTAGGAACTGCAGCAGCTCCTGATAGAACTCCTACTTACTGCCTCATTGAAATGTTTAACAGAGTATCTGATTATTTTAGCCTAAATTGAAGTGAACGGTGACCTTCAGGCTGCTCACCTGATTCCACTCATGGACTGCTCTCCCATTAGATCTGATCCAGAAGCCCACAGTGATGATTCCTCCTCTGACAGAGGGACAGCAGACCACACTGACCTGCACTGCTCCTGGTCTCTGCTCTGGATCTGAACCTAACATCACCTGGACGTGGAGAGGAGCAGGAGAGAAGGCCTCTCACATCACAGGAAACATCACAGCTCTCAAGACCGAGTACCTGACTGCTGTCACACAGAGACACAGCTCAACTTTGATGTTTAACCTTTCAGCTGAGCACCACGGCACTGAGGTCACCTGTAAGGTCACCTTCACCAACAACATCACTACAGAGGAGACAGTGACTCTGAATGTGACCTGTGAGTAAAACATACTCTACTTTATTCTCACCTTTACTTTTTACTATCTAAAATGTGTGGTAATAGATGTGCTGTCATGTCATTTCTGATGGTTTCCTGAGCTGTGTTTAATTTTACAACATCAACAGTGTTGTTGCAGGACAGTTGTGATTTAATGGCGCTATAACATTGTACATGATTGTTTTGTCTTATAGATGCAAAGCAAGTTAAAATCACTGGAAATACAAGTGTGGAGGAGGGTGAGACTCTGAATCTGACCTGCAGCGTTGACAGTTTCCCTCCATCTCTCATCACCTGGATAAAACTCAGCTTGAACAGAAACCTGAACAATGACACTCGATCAGCCACACTTGTCATCCCTAATGTGACAGCAGAACATTCTGGACCGTACATCTGCACAGCAAAACATCTGGACAACAACTGGATGGAAGAAGTAAACATAACAGTAAAATGTAAGTACACAGTACAACTGTTCTTACACAGAAGATTTGCAGTTATGTTCTTCATTATCAGGTAGCTGAAACTCGGAACAGAGAACAACCTTTTCTACGTCTCCCTAAAATGCATGCTGATTAACTAAAACATGTTTCATAACTTGAGGTGAAACTTTAGGTTAGTTAGTTTTTATTCTCCCTGTTAAATATCTTGTGTTTGTAGTTTTTTTCCTGACCAACATAATCCTTTCACACTTGACGCATTTTGAAGCCTTCAAGGTGTGTTTTTTGACACAACTGTTTTAAATGACAACTGTTAAAGAGGGTGATGCTCTAAATCTGACCTGCAATGTTGAAAGTTTCCCTCCATCTGTTATCACATGGACTAAACGTGGTTCCAACAACAACCTGCAAAATGTAATAATCCTGCAGAACGACACTGGAACGGCCACTCTTGTCATCGTTAATGTGACAGCAGAATATTCTGCACAGTACATCTGTACTGCGGAACACCAGATCACTACTCTGACTACATATGCTGAAGTAACTGGTAGCGTGGTGGCGCGATTCGAGAGACGGAGCGTCACGGCGGCCGTTTCTCATTTGCCTAAAGTTGAGGTCTAGTCTACTTTATGATAATCACGGGGCGTTGGAAGCGACTCGCTGCCACTCGAAACTCCCGAGACACTTTTAAACTAAGCCTTATAGGTCCAGAATAAAGACAGATTCAGCAAAAGAAAAAAAAAAGGGGCCGCCACATTTTTTCCGGTTTGAAAGCTGGGAGCAGCAGCCCACGGAGGGAAAGCGTTCGTCCAATCAGGTGCCGAGTGTGTTGTGTCTAGTGGAAGCCCACCAAGCATCCAATGCCGAGAACCGAGGCAAGCCCTCGCGTTAAAAAACGCCCCTGTGGACACATACCATTACATTGTTGTCCATTGGAGTGACCTAACTGGCCGCGAGCACGCAATGCAGCGGGGCGTAAAGCGACGTTTTGAGCTGAACTTTTGTCGGACGCTCTTTTTCTATTTTTTTGTCTGTCGCTTGTATTGAGAGCGACAACATGTACGAGGAGCGGCTGATTAGTTTATATAAAATGAGTCGTCAGTGCCGCCAAGAGCGGAAGAAAACCGGGTCAATTGTCCTGGATGTTCATGAGGATATTAACTTGATTATCACAACTTTGAGCACGAGCATTGAAGCTTGCAGTTATCTGCGTGGTGTGAACATTTTTTACGAGCTACCTGGTGTCAAGAAATGTAACAGCACTAATGGTTAAAACACAAACACTCCGCATAAAAGTGACAATTATGGAAACGTGGGCCATTACTACAGTATTTCAGTGCGAAACCTCGTTTTGATCCGCTCCCGTTTGTGTTTTTTTTAATCTAGCTCAATAGAAAAAAAATGAGAGAAAGTAGGCCTACAAATCGGGGGCATTAAAACGCAAGGACCAAGAGAGTAAGTAGAGTAGAGTGCTACGTGGTATGGCGCGATAGTCGGACGCTCGCATCCAGTTAGGACGCAGCGTTACTGTATGTTTGCTGTGTTGCTGAGATTCTTCTTTCATGTTTGCAGTTTTTCCAAGGATCCTAAGTAGCTCTGCGTGTGAGGGTCAGTCAGAGGTCCTGATCTGTGTGTGCATCAGTGAGGGATTTCCTTTACCCACCATCAAATGGCCGCTGTTGAAGAACCACGCTGAGTACTCTGTCATCACCAGTACCACTGTGTCAAACCACACAATCAACGTAACTGTATCTGTAAAAGATCGTAACTACACCACAGTGGAGTGTGTCAGCAGTAATGACATTGGGGAAGCAAAAAAAAACCTCTCGATCACAAGAAAGGAGATAAAACAAGAGGGTAAGTATTGACAACTTAAATGTCTCACCTCCTCTGAACCACTGCTTTATGTCATTTTCAAGACCTATTAAAAAAAAATGTTTTTAACAAAAATGATCACAGCTGTGCATAATTTGTTCCTCTCCATTCCAGATCTACTGAAGAACTTTTTGTTGAGTTTTAAACTGCCACAAGTCATCATTGCGTTTTTCATTGGGATCCTTCTTTCAGCAACCATCTTCTGTTTGGCCAGAAAATGCCGCAGGTACACTTTTTATGTTTTTACTTTACTGTGCTTCTTTTTGACATCATTGATTTCTTTTTTTTTTGCATTGATTTCTTTTTACAAAAGATGTAAGCATTATTTGTGTATATTGATCAGTTATAAAGGACCACACCAGTGTTTTGGCATACTTTATCCATTTTATACAGAAAACCATGAATACGTGACATTAATTCTAACCATTTTCCAAGGTACACCACATTTTTGAGCGTCTTCTTCCAATATGCAGGCATATATCAATTTATTTATATATATAAATGTAGTATAAATAATTTGTTTTATTAGAAACTTTCTTGGATTTGACTGTCTATCACAGTGAAGATTATGTTTTATTGTTACAATATTGTTTTCTGGTAAAGCAATGCAGATTTCACAAATCAATCTGAAATTATAAATGCATTGCAATGGCATATTGTTTCATTAAGTCATCTAGCCAGCTTCTAGACTGCTTGCCGCTCCGGTTCAGGGCTCAGGGTTTGTAGCATATCCTAGCAGATGGTGGGTGAAACAACGGGACACATCTTCTGTGTCTTACAGGGCCAATATAGTAAGACCACTGCATTGACACATAGAGATAATTCAGAGTTTCCAATTAAATCTGAAAGCCTTTTGACTGTTTGGGGGAAAACTGGAGTGATCACAGGACACAGGGAGAACATGACATCCCCACACAGAAAGGCCAGTCGGCTTTGTTGGTGTTTGAACTCGAAACTTGTTGCTGTGAAGCGACACTGCGGAGCCATTACTGCGGTGGCAAGTCATTGATTCAACAGTATTAACTGGTGACTCAGCCAAATGCGTCCGGGGTTGCGCATAGTAACTTACAGAAATGTTTAGCGCACAGAATAAACACAGATGGGTATGTATTTAAAGTTGATTTAACATAAAATTGAAACTTTTACGAGGACACAGCTGCCGTCACTACGAGCAACCACGACACATTCGGCTGAGTCACCAGTTAAATGCTGGACACCACCGTAGGCTACATGTTCTGTTTGTGATGCCGACCGAATGATGTTTAGTTTGTGGTCATTAGGTTGCCATTGTAATAACGCCACAGTTAGATGATTGAGTTCATTTATTCTGTGGGACCACCGCAGCCCTTAAACAGTGTCTTTAGCCCACTAACCTTAGCTACGCTAGGTGAGCAGTGTGAACTTAGCTGACGTTGCTCGTTTCACCATGTTAGGCCAATGTTAGACAGCTGAAAACTGCACAGTTCCTTCCTGAACTCCTAAACATCGTATCAAAAGTAATGTTATATAGAAAGTAAATGTAAAAGTAGCAAATTGTGCACTTCTTAGGACAGCTTGCATTCAAACGTGCGCATATTGTAGGGAGACGCCACCGCAGTAATTGCGACTTGTTTACTTCCGGTATTTCCCTGGATTTGTGTATATTTAAGCAATTAAAAAAAAATTTAAATGATTGCCTGGTCAATAGGAAGAACACCGTCAAAAATCTAAAGAAATGGTTAGCAGTCATGATTACCTGATAAATTACAGGTTATAATAATGTAAAGTTCACCAGTTGTGGGCTGAAACATTCAAGATAACAGGTGTGGTCCTTTGTAAAAACTCATTACTTTATTCAGTAAGCCTTGCTTGTTAATTGTTCGTCATTCGTTAATATTTATTCTTGTTTAATTAATTTTCTCCCCAGAAATAAACAGAAGAGCTCTGGAAATGTGGCTGAGACTCTGGAGATGGGGACTATTCAAGCGGTTCCACTGGTACATATATTAACACAGCTGGTTATTATATATTAGTTAAATGTTGATTCAATATTTGCTGAACTATTAGTGTTGTGATGAGACATGCACTGCCTTTGTTTTTCTTTTGTTTCATTTCAACTTACAGAAACTTAAACACTGTTAAGAGTTTTCTTATTGTTGGTCACGTTGGTTTTCAAGCTGATTTTCAAACCTTATGGAATTGAGTAGGAAGCAGTTGCAGCCTGGAAGATCAGAAAAAAAATACTTTTAATAATGTAGATTGTGGAAATGTGTTGGCAGTGAATGTAAAGAATATAAGGATTTATAGTAAGCAGACAAACCCTGCAGAGTTTTGAGGTTCTATTGTTTTTGTGTTGAGCGATGGCTGAAAATATTAAATGTCACTCATATTTTATGCTTCGTTAACATACAGTTGTTTGGCTTGTATCAGCTGGCACATGATATATCATTTCTGAATTGTACCTGACAGATCGATGCTGGTCAATCAGTGGGAAATGATGGCACCCATGAAGGAGGAGCTGAGGCTGCTGGACAATCAGTCCCCGACGGTGACGTGGAACCAAGAGAGGTAGAATACTCCGACATTGACTTCTCCTTGTTGAAAAGGAAGAGTCCCACGGGGGCAGAGGATACGCTAGAGACCCCGGAGACAGAGTATGCTGAAATACAGACCAAAGTAACAAAAGAGCGACAAGACAACGGTGAAGAGGACGGTGAAATGTTAGAGGGCAATGAGGAGGAGAAGGAGGAGGAGGAGGAGGAGGAGGAGGAGGTGATGATAGAGGAAGATAAGGAGACAAAACAGTGTATGTCTGCAGAGGAGGAGGGAGGTGAGGATGTGGCAGTGTACTCCAATGTGAAAGAAATAATGGGGGATGTTTGAGGACTGTAGCTTGGCGGAGTCACTTAAGGATCCATTTTTTTTATTGGTGAAGGAAGACAAAACACAACAGGTGATTCAACGTAAGCATACGTGGCATAACATACATACAGTAAGAGGAGCATTACGTTAAACAGAGGAAAGGACATGAGATGGGGGTTGATATAATGCAGAATATGGATGTTAAAAATGAACCGTTAACCGACAATAAGAAATTTGACCAATTAATGCTATCGGTTAAACGGTTAAAAAAAATATTTAAAAAAATAAATAAAAAGCTGAGCAAAACTCGGAGGAGCAGCTCGTCACTTAAAGGAGTACAGCTGGTCCACCTTAAGTGTGTCTGAGCCGTTGTTGTTCCTAACGCCAGGGCTAACCGCCTTCACTTTAAAGGTCCCATATTGTAAAAAGTGAGATTTTCCGGTCTTTTACATTATAAAGCAGGTTTAAGTGCTATATAAATACTGTTAAACTATCGAAACGCTCAATATACAGAGAAACACACACAGCCCATATTCGGAAATTGCGCATTTGAAACAAGCCGTTAGGATTTCTGTCCATTTGTGATGTCACAAATATACAATATTTAGACCATTACACGGTAGGCCCAGTGCGTCTCCTACCACGGCAAAAGTGTACCTTGTGCAGTGGTGTCGAACGCCGACGACAGTGACGAAGCGTCGGTATTTGACGCCTTGGGAATGGGAGCGAGCTGTTACTGCTGTGGTGTATAAAAGGGCAAACACCTCCGTCCTCTCTGCTCTGAGAGTCAAAGTGTACCTTTGTTTAATATATTTTGTTTAACTAGGTTAAGCATGTGCTTTTCTTCCAAAGTACATGTTGTATAAAATTCTCTCCTTGTTTCTATGGACCTGTGGATCTGTCTAACTCCGACTGCTGAAGCTTCTTTAGGATGCTTGTTTTCACAGAATGAGGACTGTAGATTCTGTCCTCATCTCTTACAGTGGAATTACTTTAGGATGGGATCTCTTCAGGGTCAGTGTGGACAGGAACAACAATTACAGGAATTTTGATGTACATTACATACAGTATGCGTGTTAGTATTATTTTAAGACAAACAGGAAGCTCTACTTTAAATTTGTGTGAATTTATGCATCCATTTTCATATAAAATATGAAGAATTGTTGAATTACAAATTTCAGATCAGCATGCCGTGATTCATCTTTTTATTTGATCTGTTTTTTTCAAACTGATAAGATGTTTGGCCTAATTTGTCTCTATAGCTCTGCTAGTGTTTAAGAAGTCACAGATCACTTCCCTTTTTAATGTGTTACAGGAATCAACTTCTTTTAAACAGAAAACAAACACTTGTTTATGTTTGGAATGAAATCATTGTTTTCAGTTACAACAAAGCCTTTCTTACTTCTTGTACATTCTGCAATATTGACAGGTTCTGTAGTGAGTGATCAATATGCAGGCATATAGTAACTAACTAGGACAAAACTGTAGCTAGTTCATAGCTAAATATAGTTCTGATCTAGCACGTTAAAGTTTCAACAGGAAGTTATTAGAGAGAACACAGTGATGCCATGTAAAGTAATGTTTCAACGAATAATACGTTTCTGAGAACAGAACTTATAGATGTTGCACATTAACCACTAAATCATAAATATAGAGGTTCTTTCCAAGAGGCTGCTTGCATTTAAATTAAGAACTATGATTAAAACATATTTTTTTTATCTGCAGGTATTTCATGCACTTAATCAATGACAATGTACATGAATAAACTAATGATTAAACTAATGACTATACTGGACCATTGACCATCATTATTTAACTGCCATTGCAGATATGAATCAGTAATACAGACCATTCACATGCATGCACATCCCACTATGCACATAATGTGTTATGCATTACAATGTAGAAGGGTAGTTGGTAGATAGGATATTTGGTTTCTTAAGGTGACATGATTTTCTCGTGCACATACAGTATATGGTACGTTCCCCTTTCTCAAAGTTTCTAAGCCCCTCACAGACATGAAGAAAAATCAAGACTTGTTTCATTTCATTACTCAGTATTAAAGTTGCACATTATCAACTTCATCTACAGTATTTATTTATATATATATATACTTTTAGAGATTGTAGCTCTAAGTGTGGCAGTCAAAGGAGTGCCAGCAGAGTGTAGAGAAACTTCCTGGAAACTTGTTGTAGCGCGAAGAGGGAAGAAGTACAAAAGGACGAGAGGAAGAGAGTTCAGAGTAGAGACACTCAGCAGAGATCACTGTGGAGAGAAGAGAACCAGACTAAAAGAGGTAAGACAACTTTTACCATAATTTTTTAAATATCTTTTTAAATTGTTAATGGAAACCGTAGAAGTAATTCTTTCCTAACTAATGTCATTAAATGCTTTTTAGAGTTCCTCGCTTTACGTTTACTACGTCAAATATGTGTGCATTTCATTCAGAAAGTTTGAGCTTAGGGGGATTTTAGTTAAAGCTGCTACAGATAATTTAAGTTTATTTATTTCTGGAACAGATATTACAAAGAGTTTCTCACAACCCTGAAGAAGATGTTAGCCACATGTGTTAGTGTAATTTCAGAAAAGGTGAACATGGAACATCCGGTATTGCAATCTGTGCTGTGAACCGTGGAGGTGTTTCAGATACAGATTCTTCCACTGAAACATTTTAAAGTTTAAAATGTTTGTGCTTCTGAAAGGAAACGTTTGTTCTGTGGAGGAAGAGCCTGTCTTAATCATCGTATCAGGATGTTTGTTCTCATCTGGGCGACTCTGCTCTTCACTGTGAAAGGCAGCAATGCTGACCCAGGTATGAATCTTATTATGATACCAATATTTCTCTTTGAAGCTGTTGATAAGACCTTCAATGTTATTTAAGATTGAAATGGCCGTTTAAATGTCTTTTAAAGCGCCACCTAAGTATTTTTCATTATAAGTAAGTAATAGTATACTTTTTGTATCTATAATTAGAGGAATTTGACAACATAACTGGTTGAGACAATATTTTATATCAGCCTCATACATATCATATCATATATAGCCTCAGCAAACATATAGTGGTCTAATGAAGCTGAAAAAAGCCTTTCAGTCAAATTAAACTTTCTTTACCGGTGATCTCTTAATGTGTCATCAAATTAATATTTTTTCTCTCTTTTAAACTTCCTTTTCCCTCTCTTCATTAACAGGTTCCTTTCCAGGAGGAAAAATACCCTGCCGAAAAGGGTCCTTCTGTATCACCCTTAGTGAAGGAGAAATAACAGCAGAGGCTGGACTCTGTGTTGTGATACCGTGTTCTTTCACCACCAGTTACGGCTTTAAACCCCAACATTTAGTTTGGTACAAATGTAAACCATCTAAACAAAGATGTGGTGATTCAGACATCATATTCCACTCCAACAAGAACAACGACGAAAAGGTTCAGTCTGGGTTTAAAGGACGAGTTTCACTGTTGCGGCCTGACGTGAGTCAGAGGAACTGCAGCATCATCATCAATGACGTCATTGAGTCCGACTCTGGATCATATCGGTTCAGAGTTAATGGTCTCCAGTTTGGGAGTGACACTGGATTTAAAGCAAATGTCTCTGTTAAAGGTATGAAGAGCTACAACACATATATATGCACTAACATATTTCCTGTGTTTTTATAGTCTTAATGGAGAATGAAGTAATGTTTGTTATTTGTCGACCTCTGTGGGCAACCAGTAGGAACTGCAGCAGCTCCTGATATAACTCCTACTTACTGACTCATTGAAATGTTTAACAGAGTATCTGATTATTTTAGCCCAAATTGAAGTGAATGGTGACCTTCAGGCTGCTCACTTGATTCCACTCATGGACTGCTCTCCCATTAGATCTGATCCAGAAGCCCACAGTGATGACTCCTCCTCTGACAGAGGGACAGCAGACCACACTGACCTGCACTGCTCCTGGTTTCTGCTCTGGATCTGAACCTAACATCACCTGGACGTGGAGAGGAGCAGGAGAGAAGGCCTCTCACATCACAGGAAACATCACAGCTCTCAAGACCGAGAACCTGACTGCTGTCACACAGAGACACAGCTCAACTTTGATGTTTAACCTTTCAGCTGAGCACCACGGCACTGAGGTCACCTGTAAGGTCATCTTCACCAACAACATCACTACAGAGGAGACAGTGACTCTGAATGTGACCTGTGAGTAAATACTGTACTTTATTCTCACCGTTACTTTTTACTATCTAAAATGTTAAGAGATGTGCTCTTGTGTAATTTCTAATGTTTTTTTGAGCTGTGTTGGATTTTACTACATCAACAGTGTTGTTGCAGGAAAGTTGAGAATTTAGGGGTGCTTTAACATTGTCTAACATAATTTTGTCTTATAGATGTGAAGCAAGTTAAAATCACTGGAAATACAAGTGTGGAGGAGGGTGAGACTCTGAATCTGACCTGCAGCGTTGACAGTTTCCCTCCATCCCTCATCACCTGGACTAAACTCGGCTTGAACAGAAACCTGAACAATGACACTGGACCAGCCACACTTGTCATCCCTAATGTGACAGCAGAACATTCTGGACCGTACATCTGCACAGCAAAACATCTGGAGAACATCCGGATGGAAGAAGTAAACATAACAGTAAAATGTAAGTACACAGTACAACTGTTCTTACACAGAAGATTTGCAGTTATGTTCTTCATTATCAGGTAGCTGAAACTTGAACAGAGAACAACCTTTTCTACGTCTCCCTAAAATGCATGCTGATTAACTAAAACATGTTTCATAACTTGATGTGAAACTTTAGGTTAGTTAGTTTTTATTCTCCCTGTTAAATATCTTGTGTTTGTAGATTTTTTCCTGACCAACATAATCCTTTCACACTTGAGGCATTTTTAAGCCTTCAAGGTTTTTTGTTTTTTTAGCTTGGAACCACATATTTAGAATAATAACTTGTCTGAAAAATTCTAAAAGTTTGTCTAAGATGTGACGAAACCTGTGATCACTGGAATGACAACTGTTAGAGATGGTGAGGCTCTTAATCTGACCTGCAGTGTTGAAAGTTTCCCTCCATCTGTTATCACATGGACTCAACTTGGCTCCAACAAAAACCTGCAAAATGTAAATGTAATAATATATGTACATATATATACATATATATATATATATATATATATATATACATATATAATATACAGTATATATACTGTATATAATATTACAGTACTGTATATAATATTCTGCACAGTACATCTGTAGAGCGAAACACCAGATCACTATCCTTACTACACATGCTGAAGTAACTGGTAGCGTGGCGGTGCGATTCGAGAGACGGAGCGTCACGACGGCCGTTCCTCATTTGCATAAAGTTAAGGTCTAGGCTACTTTATGCAAATCACGGGCGTCCGAAGCGACTCGCTGCCTCTCGAAACTCCCGAGAAACTTTTGAACTAAGCCTTGTAGATCCAGAATAGAGACAGATTCAGCAACTGCACAAACACATTTTGGTGAACCGTTTTCGTGAAATGCCCCTGTGGACATGTACCATTACATTGTGTTCTATTGGCGGGACCTAACTAATGTAACAGCACTAATGGTTAAAACAAAACACAAACACTCCGCACAAAAGTGACAACTATGGAAACTATGGGAAACGTGGGCCATCACTACAGTATTTCAGTGCAAAGCCTCGTTTTGATCTGCTCCCGTTTGTGTTTTTTTTAATCTAGCTCAATAGAAAAAAAATTAGAGGAAGTAGGCCTACAAATCGGGGGCATTAAAACGCAAGGACCAGGAGAGTAAGAAAAACATCCTGTGCTTGTCTTCCATCTTACTTCTTCTACCTGTTTGGATTACTTTGTTCAGTATTGTGGAAAACACAATGAACTAATGTTACACTATACAGCAGGCTGAGCAGGACAACAGCTGCTGAATGAAACATCCACATTTAGTCTTAATTAACTTAATAATGAAGACATCAGTCAGAATGTGAGATTAATGTGTTGTTTAACTGCCTGTTTACCGTATCTTAGCACCTGTCTGAGTCACTGCCTGTGGTGTTGTCACATCTTGTCCCGGGCACGAGCAAGATGCACAGCGGGCTATATTGTATGTCATTTCCAGTAAATCTCACAATATAAAACGTGTGTTTTCTGTTTAAAAAGTAGGCTACAAACGTAGATAGAAAGTACTCCTAACCATCTTTTAAGTGGTTTACGTCTCCAGTCTGATATGAAGCACACAGCTGATATGTACGTGGTTTGTTTACATGATGTAGGACAGAAGTGTGATGCTACGTGGTGCGGCGCTATAGTCAGATCCAGTTATGACACGGTTTTACTGTATGTTTGCTGTGTTGCTGAGATTCTTCTTTCATGTTTGCAGTTTTTCCAAGGATCCTAAGTAGCTCTGCATGTGAGGTTCAGTCAGAGGTCCTGACCTGTGTGTGCATCAGTGAGGGATTTCCTTTACCCACCATCAAATGGCCGCTGTTGAAGAACCACGCTGAGTACGCTGTCATCACCAGTACCACTGTGTCAAACCACACAATCAACGTAACTGTATCTGTAAAAGATCGTAACTACACCACAGTGGAGTGTGTCAGCAGTAATGACATTGGGGAAGCAAAAGAAACACTCTCGATCACAAGAAAAGAGATAAAACAAGAGGGTAAGTATTGACAACTTAAATGTCTCACCTCCTCTGAACCACTGCTTTATGTCATTTTCAAGACCTATTAAAAACATTTTTTTTTAACAAAAATGTTCATAACTGTGCATAATTTGTTCCTCTCCATTCCAGATCTACTGAAGAACTTTTTGTTGACTTTTAAACTGCCACAAGTCATCATTGCATTTTTCATTGGGATCCTTCTTTCAGCAACCATCTTCTGTTTGGCCAGAAAATGCCGCAGGTACACTTTTCATGTTTTAACTTTACTGTGACATCTTTCTACTTTCTTTTTGACATCATGCATTGATTTTGTTTCTTCTTTTTTTGTATTTATTTTTTTTTTACAAAAGATGTAAGCATTATTTGTGTATATTGATCAGTTATAAAGGACCACACCAGTGTTTTGGCATACTTTATCCATTTTATACAGAAAACCATGAATACGTGACATTAATTCTAACCATTTTCCAAGGTACACCACATTTTTGAACTTCTTCTTCCAGTATGCAGGCATATATCATTTTTTTATATATATAAATGTAGTATAAATAATCTGTTTGATTAGAAACTTGCTTGGATTTGACTGTCTATCACAGTGAAGATTGTTTTTGTTGTTGTTATAATATTGTTTTCTGGTAAAGCAATGCAGATTTCACAAATCAATCTGAAATTGTAAATGCATTGCAATGGCATGTTGTTTCATTAAGATACCTACTGTAGCCAGCTTCTAGACTTCCGGTTCAGGGCTCAGGGTTCGTAGCATATCCTAGCAGATGGTGGGTGAAACAATGGGACACATCTTCTGTGTCTTACAGGGCCAATATAGTAAGACCACTGCATTGACACATAGGGATAATTCAGAGTTTCCAATTAAATCTGAAAGCCTTTTGACTGTTTGGGGGAAAACTGGAGTGATCACAGGACACAGGGAGAACATGACATCCCCACACAGAAAGGCCAGTCGGCTTTGTTGGTGTTTGAACTCGAAACTTGTTGCTGTGAAGCGACACTGCGGAGCCATTACTGCGGTGGCAAGTCATTGATTCAACAGTATTAACTGGTGACTCAGCCAAATGCGTCCGGGGTTGCTCATAGTAACTTACAGAAATGTTTATCGCACAGAATAAACACAGATGGGTATGTATTTAAAGTTGATTTAACATAAAATTAGAGCCTTTTACGAGGACACAGCTGCCGTCACTACGAGCAACCACGAAACATTCGGCTGAGTCACCAGTTAAATGCTGGACACCACCGTAGGCTACATGTTCTGTTTGTGATGCCGACCGAATGATGTTTAGTTTGTGGTCATTAGGTTGCCATTGTAATAACGCCACAGTTAGATGATTGAGTTCATTTATTCTGTGGGACCACCGCAGCCCTTAAACAGTGTCTTTAGCCCACTAACCTTAGCTACGCTAGGTGAGCAGTGTTAACTTAGCTGACGTTGCTCGTTTCACCATGTTAGGCCAATGTTAGACGGCTGAAAACTGCACAGTTCCTTCCTGAACTCCTAAACATCGTATCAAAAGTAATGTTATATAGAAAGTAAATGTAAAAGTAGCAAATTGTGCACTTCTTAGGACAGCTTGCATTCAAACGTGCGCATATTGTAGGGAGACACCACCGCAGTAATTGCGACTTGTTTACTTCCGGTATTTCCCTGGATTTGTGTATATTTAAGCAATTAAAAAAAAATTAAAATGATTGCCTGGTCAATAGGAAGAACACTATCAAAACTCTAAAGAAATGGTTAGCAGTCATGATTACCTGATAAATTACAGGTTATAATAATGTAAAGTTCACCAGTTGTAGGCTGAAACATTCAAGATAATAGGTGTGGTTCTTTGTAAAAACTCATTACTATTTTCAGTAATCGTTGCTTGTTAATTGTTCGTCATTTATCAATATTTATTCTTGTTAAATTAATTTTCTCCCCAGAAATAAACAGAAGAGCTCTGGAAATGTGGCTGAGACTCTGGAGATGGGGACTATTCAAGCGGTTCCACTGGTACGTATATTAACACAGCTGGTTATTATATATTAGTTAAATGTTGATTCAATATTTGCTGAACTATTAGTGTTGTGATGAGACATGCACTGTCATTGTTTTTCTTTTGTTTCATTTCAACTTACAGAAACTTAAACATTGTGAAGAGTTTTCTTATTGTTGCACTGTAATGCAGTTGTAAATATAGACTGACTTGAGAAGACTGCATTGCATTATCGCACAACAGCAATCTTCACTATACCTTAAATAAAAGCTGGCATGATCATTTTAACAGTTTACCAACAATATGTCAAGTTTCAAGTCTGTTCAAGCTGATTTTCAAACCTTATGGAATTGAGTAGGAAGCAGTTGCAACCTGGAAGATCAGAGAAAAAATACTTTTAATAATGTAGATTGTGGAATGAATTGGAAATGTGTTGGCAGTGAATGTAAAGAATATAAGGATTTGTAGTAAGCGGACAAACCCTGCAGAGTTTTGAGTCACTATTGTTTTTGTGTTGAGTGATGGCTGAAAATATTAAATGTCACTGATATAGAGATTTTATGCATCGTTAACATACAGTTGTTTGGCTTGTATCAGCTGGCACATGATATATCATTTCTGAATTGTACCTGACAGATCGATGCTGGTCAATCAGTGGGAAATGATGGCACCCATGAAGGAGGAGCTGAGGCTGCTGGACAATCAGTCCCCGACGGTGACGTGGAACCAAGAGAGGTAGAATACTCCGACATTGACTTCTCCTTGTTGAAAAGGAAGAGTCCCACGGGGGCAGAGGATACGCTAGAGACCCCGGAGACAGAGTATGCTGAAATACAGAAGAAAGAAACAAAGGAGCGACAAGACAACGGTGAAGAGGACGGTGAAATGTTAGAGGGCAATGAGGAGGAGGAGGAGGAGGAGAAGGTGATGATAGAGGAAGATAAGGAATCAAAACAGTGTATGTCTGCAGAGGAGGAGGGAGGTGAGGATGTGGCAGTGTACTCCAATGTGAAAGAAATAATGGGGGATGTTTGAGGACTGTAGCTTGGCGGAGTCACTTAAGGATCCATTTTTTTTATTGGTGAAGGAAGACAAAACACAACAGGTGATTCAACGTAAGCATACGTGGCATAACATACATACAGTAAGAGGAGCATTACATTAAACAGAGGAAGGGGGATGAGATGGGATGAGCCTCGGTTGTCTGTTTTGCTCATACACTGCAGCTGGTGATAAATGATGGATTCAACCTGTTTGTGCATCGGCTTATCGTTGCAGCTGGGCGGCTTGTTAGCCACTAAAACCACAGCACCGCTGCATAAAACATACTAATCTTGTCGGTTAATGGTTAATGA
Source organism: Sebastes umbrosus (assembly GCF_015220745.1). NCBI lineage: Eukaryota > Metazoa > Chordata > Actinopteri > Perciformes > Sebastidae > Sebastes > Sebastes umbrosus. Next base: position 3,414,178 of record NC_051279.1, on the reverse strand, counting down.
TCAGTTAACGAGGGTAGCTTCAGATGGTCGATCCCACATCAAGCGACGCTGAACAGTATATATTAGACAATACGCTATTATTATTATTTAAGAAATGCTAAAATTGCATGTAAATAATGTGTCATTACTGTGATTGAATTAGGGCTTATTATATAATACAGAATTTATTTGTTCAAATGTTAGTGTGTCCTTGTTTTATCTCTAATTTGTTCCAAACAAGTTTCTGCTATGTTTATGAAAAAGTTGACTGTGTCATTATGGTACTGGTGCACACAGAGGGGGCATGGCAGCTACTTTTGTGCACTTGTGTTTTTAAACCTTTATTTAAAGCCACTATACGTGTAGCTGTGGCTCAGGAGGTCGTCCAGTAATTGCAGGGTTGGCGGTTCAACACCCAACAAGACACTGACCCTAATTAGTTCCCTGTCATTTGTTGTATATAAATGCAGCCTATTTATATGAAATTTTCCAACTTCTCGTACCTCTTAGTGGTGGTATGGCTTTACCCCAAGGGCTCTGCTGGGTCTCTGTCCCTATGTTTCCCCCGGCTCTGTTCTTTTGGCTACTGATCAGCTTTGCGCACAAATAAATGCTAATTCCTGTAACGGAAGAGGAGTATGTTCATTCAATTTCATTTCAGAGAGTCACTCTGTGTACACCACTTTGGTGAAGCGAATTTGCATCAATTCTTTTGAGAGAATTAAACAATAAAACACACTGTATAACTTTTTTTCCCCCTCAAATTTCAAAAATACTCTCCAGATTAGTACCAGCTGTTGTTTTTATTTAACAAGTAATGTATTACTTCCCATTTTAAAGGTACTATTTGTAAGAATCAGAAATGTCTTGTTAACAGCGACACCTGTGGCCGTTAAGTCAATGAAAGTCAGCGTCCTGTTGCTCGCGCTTGTGCTCGCTCTACGTAGACATGAAAGAGCATCGCTCAAAACAGTGAGGCGACACACGTCAGCTAAAAGCACAATATCGCTATACTACTACTATTACTATACTGACTCTCAAGCCTGGGGCACACTGCCCGCTTCAGGCTCACCTGACGGCAGCGTCGCATCGTGGCGGCGTGATGCACACCTAGGGTGTTCACACTAGACGCGAGTTAGCTGCCTGTCGGCTGTGTTTCTGATGCTGCTGTCAGCCCTTTCTTTCTACATAGAGTTTGCCTTTTAATGGCCATTTAACTTCATGATAAATATAATGTATATTTATTTTAGACAGAGAAAGGTTCAGAAACATGTGGTAATTAGTAAATAATAGTAATAATCCACAATTAAAACTCCGTACTGTATTCATTTATGATGCTTTCCAACTCTCTGCTTGTTCCACATCACTGTCCAGCACATATTTCAGAATAAAAGCCTCGTGTTAACAAATGAAGGAATTCTGTGCAAAGAAAACCCGCTTTAGGGCTTTTATTTCGAAATGAAAGCAGGAAGTGTTGATTTAAACCCCAAACTTTATCAATTCCAAAGTGACTGCATGTTCCACAGCACTGACTGCTCATATTTCAGAATAAAAGCCTCGTGTTAAGTAATGAAGGGATTCTGTCTATAGAAAAAACGCTTGAGGGCTTTTATTTTGAAATGAAAGCAGGAAGTGTTGATTTAAAAACAAGTTTACTTAACTTTACTTTTTTTTTTTATCTCCGTAACATATTCTACAGATGTCCAGACATGTAAACTGTAGTAAAGTCTTGCTGGTATGAAGTTAGTATACAGTCACTAGATCACTTTCACTGTCTGTGACATATTCTACAGATGTCTAGACATGGAAACTGTAGTAATCATGCTGGTATGATGTTCATATACTGTCAATAGATCACCTTCACTGTCTGTTGCTGCTGGGACACGTACGCAGCTGAGACGTGAGGGGCTCGCGTGTAAAATAGGCGAGCCTTCTATTCTATAAAATAGACGCGCGTCTGACGTGCGTCTGCGTCTCATGCGGGCAGTGTGTCCACTCTAACCTGTTAACATGGACGCCGAAATAAAAAACAAGCCACGCTGCCGTCACGCGAGCATGAAGCAGGCAGTGTGCTTCAGGCTTGAGTGAGCACAAAGTTTCTTGCACAGTTTGTAACATGAAGTATAAACTATGAGCTTTCCGTGACAAAGTGCTCAACTATATCTCTCTTCTACAGGTTCAGTGTTCAGTAGGCAGATAGACAGTACATGGCAATAGATATTGACAGAATTGCAGCTCATTAGCTTACGAGAGTTATAGTCTAGTAGCACAATGTGAGAACAGAATGTTATCAGAGACTGAAAACACAGTGAGTCTATATTGTTGCACTATATATAAATACAGAAGTACTTTCCAAGAGGCTGAAGCTAAAATGGAGGAACACAGATATTCTGCAGGTATATAATGAATTCATAAGACAAAAAAATAAATTCACACATGAATATGCTTTGACCATCACTGCAGATATTAGCCAGTAATATTGACCGTACATGACTGTCTTGCATTATATTGTACAAAGAAAATTTAAAAAAACTTGTTGAACCAACAAATATTCACATTTCAAACTCGGTATGAAGAAAAGATACTATTGGTTGGTTGTTTCTCAAGATTTTCTTTCTCATTGTTTTGCAACTGCCAGTAACTTCCTCTCTCTAAATGTTTTATCAGCTCACAATCATGAAAGTGGTACAAAAACACAAAATTGTTTCCTTTTCCTCCATTATTCAGTGTTGAAGGTACAAATTCCTTAAAGGATATATATGATGCATATTGTGATATGAGATTAGAACTGCGTGAAATTGTGGCAGTGTGACGAGAGGAGTAACAGTACTTTGCATCAACGAGGAAAGAGGTAGAGAAGTGCTGAGAGGAAGAGTCGGCTTAGAGCGGAGTCATACAGCTGAGATCACTGGAGAGAAGAAAGCAGAAGAAGAAGAGAAACAGGTAAAACACAACATATACCTTATTTTTATAAAATGTCTTTCTAAATGATATCTATTGAAATGACTGATTAAGCCACAGCTACTTTGATACATTGCTTATCAAATTGTCTTTGGCCTCGGACATTGAAGAGACCACAGACATGTTTGTCAGAGCTGTTGTCGGAGGCCTAAAACGAGGCTCCGGGGAAAGTGGTAGTCAAATTTATCATCGCAGGTGAACATGTAACATCCTGTATTAACATCTGTGCTGTGGAGCTGTTTCTGTCCAGTTCGATCAACCAAATTTCCTGTATGTCAATTGCACTTTTTTTTTTTTTTTTTTTAAGTGTTCGTGCTTTTGAAGGAAAGACTTTGTCTAGCGGAGGGAGAGACTGAGGGTCTCAATCATCGAATCAAGATGCTTGTTCTCCTCTGGGCGACTCTGCTCTTTGCTGGGAGAAGCAACAATGTCAACGCAAGTATGCAGCTTTATTGCAATCTTGTTATGAGACCAAAATCAAATGTTAATATTTATCAGTCTTTTCTTTATCATTTATCATTAAATGTAAATGTCCTTATATAGATGTTTTCCTTTCGCGCTCCAAAATTGCAGATACAGTTGCAGCTTCTTAAAGCTCTAAAGTAATGAATAATGTATTTACCAAAAATAAATCCATGAAAATATGTAAAAACATAAAATGTAATTATAGTGCATGTTTAATTCACCAGCCATGGTTCTAACCAGAGAGGAACCTGATACCATGACTGGCGAATACCATATCAGCATTATGCATCAGGAAGTGAATATATTGGTCACACGTTGCTGCGAATAGCATACGGTTGGTCAGGTCCGTCAGCATGTCGGGAATGTTACTGCCTTTCAGTAAAAGTATAGTCTCTCTTCATCAGTAGTTGTGTATCCTGATGTATTATCAATATCTAAATCCTCTGTTCCCTAACTGTATCTTTTTCCCATTTTCTATTAACAGTTGCACCTCCAGTAGAAGAAAATCGCTGTGAAAATGGAATCTGTATCACCATATACCAAATAACAGCAGAGGCTGGACTCTGTGTTGTGTTGCCTTGTTTTTTTCTCATCGATCACTTCTTTTTGGAAAGCGCAGATTGGTACAAATGTGATCCTTCTAAACCAAACTGTACTGATTCAGATGTAATACTCCACTGGAACAACACCAACCCAAATGCTCAGTCTGGGTCTAGAGAACGGCTGTCAATGTTGGATCTGAGTCAGCAGAACTGCAGCATCATCATCAATGACCTCTCCAAGTCAGACAATGGATCATATCAAGTCCGACTTAATGGCATCGTGAATGGATCAAGAGAAGGATTCACATTTCCTACAACAACTATCACTGTAGAAGGTATGAAGAAACACAGCAAATGCTTTATGTTCACTGAAGATGTTTATTGTTATAGGTAAAACATACACCAACATGTTTGGCCGTTCTCTGTAAATGCTGTAAAGCTCCGTAAACCCTTAATGGGATATGAAATAAGTTTGACCTCTATTGACCTCTGTGGGCGACCAGTAGGAACGGCAACAAGACTGATGGATCGAGTCTCATTTTACTCCTGCCATGCCTTCTAATGCTGGTACGATAATCTCTCCATTCGACTACCACGATACTTGGGTGCCGATTCGATAACATAAATGTCAGTATATGGGTGCTCTACAGTTGTAGCGTCGGCCGATTTGACGAGAGATGCGAGTGACGGCTAGCTTGACCGCCACTTTACCGCAATATAATAACGTTAGCTGTCCATAAGTTAGCATGCAGCTTTAGCCGTGATGTCTAGGTCTGCTTTTTGTGGTAATGTGTGAAACCCAAAGTGTTTCCATACTTTACTGGATGTGTAGTGTTTAAGCATGTGTCAGCATGTTAATAATTAACCGTTAACCGACATTAAGAATTTTAACTGTTTAATGCTATCGGTTAAATGGTTAAAAGAAATATAAAAAATATGTTAAAAAGCTGAGCAATACTCAGAGGAGCGCCACACACACCGCCTGTCCGTCACTCGCTGACGTTGCGCCGGGCTGACGGACCGAATGTGTGTGACAACGGCGAGCACGAAGCCACCAGCAACGTTACATCTCCGAACGTGGCACAAACACACACGGCCTGTTGGACACTCGCTAACATTACGCCGGGCAGACACACAGCTGACAACCTCGCAGCTAAACTAAACTAGGTGGTGCAGTGGAGACTTACTGGGAAAGTGGCTCCATATGTCCTCGACAATACACGCAGTTTACATGCGACACACTAATCCTGTCGGTTAATGGATAATAATCGGTTAACGAGGGTCGTTATTGTTTTAGAAAAAAATTCTAAATTAACATCCCCAGAAACAAATATATTGACTCTGGCATTCAAAAAAGATTTCAAAATCGTAAAAATAAAAATCGCGATACGTAGATGAATCCATTTTTTCCCCCCCACACCTAATACTTTCGACTTATTGCCTCATTTAAATATTAAAGGGACTGTTTGTAACTGCTTACACGTATAAATCATTACGGGTCAGTGTCACATGTGTGCTCGCGTGTGGCTACACTGTTCAGACAAGACTCCAACACAAACTACACGGAAGCACCAAAACCTCAAAGTTCTATCTAGTGAAGCCCGTCTGTTAAACAGTGTTGGCCGCGGTCGGAGGACGCGGGGGAGACCGTAGCTTTGGTCTCCAGGGCCGAAGTCTCTGCTGTAGTGCTGATCACTAACTCTCATGTATGCTCACCTGATTCCACTAATAGACTACATCATCCTGGTGTTTTCTGTCCCATTAGATCTGATCCAGAAGCCCACAGTGATGATTCCTCCTCTGACAGAGGGACAGCAGACCACACTGACCTGCACTGCTCCTGGTCTCTGCTCTGGATCTGAACCTAACATCACCTGGACGTGGAGAGGAGCAGGAGAGAAGGCCTCTCACATCACAGGAAACATCACAGCTTTCAAGACCGAGAACCTGACTGCTGTCACACAGAGACACAGCTCAACTTTGATGTTTAACCCTTCATTCACCCAACACCACGGCAGTGAGGTCACCTGTAAGGTCACCTTCACCAATAACATCACTACAGAGGAGACAGTGACTCTGAATGTGACCTGTGAGTAAATACTGTACTTTATTCTCACTTCATCTAAATGTTTGCTAAGAGATGTGCCCTTACGTAATTTCTGATGGTTTTCTGAATTGTGTTGAAATTTACATCAACAGTGTTCTTGCAGGAAAGTTGAGAATTGATACAACATTGTGTATAATACAGTGTCTCATTTTGTCTCATAGATTTGAAGCATGTTCAAATTAGTGTGAAAACAGATGTGGAGGAGGATGAGGCTCTGAATCTGACCTGCAGCATTGAAAGTTTCCCTCCATCACTCATCACATGGAATAAAAACCTGAACAGTGACACTGTACCGGCCACACTTATCATCCCTAACGCAGCAGTAGGATATTCTGGACAATACATCTGCACAGCAATATATCTGGACAAAACCCTGACAGCGATGAGTAAGTACAGTCTTCTTACACAGAAGATTTGCAGTTCTATTCTTCATCAGCAGGAAGCTGAAACTTGAAAATCTTTGAATTCAGGAGCAGAGTAGAACCTTCTCTAAATGTCCCTAAAATTCATGCTGATTAACTTTTACACTCATCTTTAAATGTGCAACGAAGTCTGAAAGTGCTGATATTTTAAATGTATGCAGCGATGTCATGGTGGGCGACACTGAAAGGATTTCATTAAATTCTATTTAGTCATTCATTTAGAGATTAAAGGTGTTTTAAGATATTTTGCTCTGACCATTAAAAGACCTTTTTCTAAGGGCGTATTCACACCTGCCTTGTTTAGTTCGGTTGAACCGAACCCTGGAGCGTTTACCCTCATGGTGCGGTTCGTTTGGGCAGGTGTGAACACAGCAATCTCACTCGGGTGCAGCACCAAAACAAGCGAACCGAGAACTCCTTGAAGGGGTGGTCTCGGTTCGCTTCCAAATGAACTTCGGTACGGTTCGGAACATGATCTGACCTCAATCCGGCCCAACTGGAGAAAGCATTGTGCCTTTTTGGATTAAACCAGCTCCGGTAGCAAGCTGTGCTGTGCTCGTCAACACCAGACACCAAACAACATTACTACAAAAGAGCCTACGGTTGCCCTCGCTATTCACATCAGTACTGAACAGGTGTAACATCATGCTGTGTTGAAGACCACGGGCATACCTGATGGATTTTCAGAAATATTTTCGGCCGATGAGCATGTCACAGTTTAGGAGGGTTGATGCACGCCGCCTCCTCCGTACGTCTTGATATGAGCCTTCGGCGACTCCAGAGCATCAATACATTGTTTTCCAGTCACAGCTTCACCTTATTTTCAAACTCTATCGTTGCCTTGAGTGAAAAATTGCTACGAGATAAAAAAAAAAAAAAAAGAAGATGACCAGGGCCAAGATCAAGCCGCGTAGTTGTCCCTCCATTGTTGTGTTCTGGAAGTCTGCTCTTCTTCATTTACTTCCAGGAGTTTTCCAGCATGGAAATTCTGACCAATCAGAGAGCAGTTACTTTGCGCACCAGAATTGTGGTCCACTTGTAAATGCTGCCGTGTGAACACAAACCAAACTCGAGGCAATATGCAGCATGGTAACAATTTGGTGCCTGACTCGGACCAGAGCAAATTAACTACAGGTGTGAAAACAGCCTGGGTATTGTTGAGTCTGGAAATCTCAAGCCTTGGGCCAGGAACGGCAGAGATCCCAGCTCAATGTTCTTCAGGTTCAATTTTAATGGAGTCAGAAAGTCAACACAGGTTACTCAAATGAATCACATAATGCTGTACAAGTATTTTGCAAAAAGCAGAGTTTTCATCATGTTTAATATCAACAGACACAAACACAACCAAAACCCGAGCAGGTCCGGACACGTCTGTCCGGACGCAACTGCCCGCGGTCTTTAGATCATAACCTTATATACTTGGAACAAAGAACTCACCTCCTATTTTCCTGTCATCGTAAATTGTAGTATTCCTCAATTCTACTGGTCTCTGTCTTACTAATCAGCATATGACCTCTGCCATACATATGATCTTGGTACCTCCACTGCCAGATTCCCTGTTTTGGGCCCCCTGCAGCTGCAAGGTTGCTTGGATCAGCATTACATCACTAGAGCTGTGAGTTACAGTGGCCAGTGTGAGTATTACAGCACTGGGGTCAACATAGCAGCACTATGATTGTATGCTGTTTCAGTAGTAAAAACAGTGTTATAGGATTAATACTTTTATCATTGTTTATCACATTTTTATATAGTTTAAAAGGGATTGCTTCCACAGTATCTTAGGCGTTTGTTCTCAGCCTCAGACTGAACCCATATATTCTGAATATTCGAAATTGCATTATCTGATAAATTCTAACAATTTGTTAAATTTTTTTTGTCTCAAAGATGTGATGAAACATAGAATAGTTCATCCAAAGATCCTAAACAGCTCTGGATGCATAAAACAGTCGGAGGTCCTGACCTGTGTGTGCATCAGCGAGGGGTATCCTTTACCCACCATCAAATGGCCACTGTTGAAGAACCACGCTGAGTACTCTGTCATCACCACTACTGTGTCCCACCACATAGTCAACAGCACCGCCACCCTAACTGTAACGAACAGCAACACTTCTGTCGAGTGTGTCAGCAGCAATGGAAATGGGAAAGCAAAAAGAAACCTCACCGTAAACAAAGTAGAACCAGAAGAAGAAGACGGTAACTCAGTCTTTAAATGTTCTTTTCTCTAATCTCCTTTAAATTTAGACAAACCTTAATGAAACTGCCATCTATCCATGAAAAGTAAATGTGCTGCCATAGGCTGCAGAACAAGAAGCAGCAGTGGCCTCAGTTTTTATTTTTTTATTTTTTAACAATTTGTGTCTCTTGATTCCAGGTCTACACATGAAATTGTTAGGAATTGTTACACGGCTGGAAATTATCATAACGTTTTGCATTGGCGTTCTTCTTTCTGCAATCATTTGCTGTTTGGTGAGAAAATGCCACAGGTACACTATGAAGTTCTTATTCATACTTTTTTTGCTAATATTTTGTTTGTTTATCTAAATATTTCAGGCTTTGTTCATGTATAATGTTAATTTGTAATTCATAAAGGACGCCTGGAAGAACGTATCTGAAATTGTAATAGCATACTTCGGAAACTACTAGAATGGTCCTTAAACGTTTGTTTGGTTCTTAAATGTTCCTTAAACGTTTGTTTCAAATGAGACATTAATGATCGCTGCTGAATGTATGTTAATGTTTGTGCTGTTTAAAAACATTTCTCAGAAAAAAAGAGAGGATCTATGGAAATCTGGCTGAGACTCTGGAGATGGTGACAAGTCACGAGGATGCACTGGTATTTATATTTATACAGCTGGACATATTATACGTTAGTTAAAGCCCTAATGTGTACGATTTGACTCTGACTTTTGTGAAACCTAGTGGTTGTATTGAGAAAGACACTGTGGTAAAGAGCAGTGTTGGAGTTTTAAGTAGAAGTAGCTTCTTCATGTTGAAATGAGCCATTTGTGGCCAATTGTTGGTGTTGAAGCAGCTGACGAATGACTCCTACCATTCCTGTGTTTTACCTGACAGAGAGATGCTGACCAAGCAGTGGAAGATTATCAGTCCATCGACCAAGTCGTAGCTGAAGCGGGTGGAGCTGTGGCGGCGGGGAAATCAGACATGCCAGAGTACTCCAAGATTAATTTCTCCCTGATTAAGAGAAGGAGTCCAGCAGAGGCAGGGATGACACCAGAGTCCACAGAAACAGAGTACGCTGAAATTAAAGAATTAAAGAAAATTGAAGAAGAAGCAGACGAGAGACAGGACGGAGAGGACGAAGAGGAAATGATTGAGGAAGACGAGGAGAAAAAAATAGAAGAGAAGGAAGGTGAGGATGTGGCGCTGTATTCCACTGTGAAGGATATAATGAGTTAGATTTGATAGTGTAGGAGTATTCCCCCGGACCACTCTAGAGGGTCCAAGGTCCACCAACCACGGTCTCACAAAATCCTGTGGAAACCACTCAATACAGTGTGTGTCTGGCCCTGTTCAGACCTGGTATTAACATGCACCCTCAGTGGTCCGGACACAAGTAGACAGCTTTAAGTATACGTCTGTTCACACTCGGCATTAGAACGCATCTCTGCATGCATATTGAGTGGCCACTTGTGATCCGATCTCACTTCCCCGCTCTATATGCAAATAAACACGTAGTAAACACGGCTCATACATCAGACGTTGTGATGTAATATTACAGGGATGTCATTAGTAATATCCTACTTGTTCGGGATGAGAGAGAGCTGGTGGGCGAGCGGGTGTCAGCCCCGTGCAAAGCATCGGAACAAAAACACCGACACATCTCTGACAGTATGATAATAATGCATTTCCTGTTTAGGTATGATATATTTTAATAAAATACAGTTGTAGTGACAGGATACAGTAGAGCACAGAAACCGTTTCCATGCTGCGAGGCAGACCAGCTCTCGGATCTGCCTGTCTGATCACCTGAGGGGCGCAGACACCCGCAGATCCTAGCAGGACGTCAGTTGAGTAGACGATCCTTCAATGTGACACATTCACTACACACTGCTAAAAGAATGTGGCCGTATGTGGCCCAGACCACCTCTGAATGTGGTCTGAAAGATCCGATCTCAATGTGTCTTGAGTGTGTTCACACCTGTACTTAGAGCGGTCCACTTGTGATCGGATCACTGAGGAAACATGTTAATACCAGGTCTGAACGGGGCCTCCGTTAACACCGGGTGAGATGTAGGGGGAAACAGTAGTATTTTTTTTTTATCAAATCTTTCCCACCTTATTGGATACAAAAGGTCAAACAGACATCTGTAAACAACATGACATTAGTTCATTACAATACATCTGAGAACATAACTGCTACAAAAGTGTTTGCTTGAGCCAGTTGAAGGCACACCACCACAGTACGCATGCACGTGTGTGTGCACATGAACAGGATGGTATACCACCGCCACCTCATTTTAAAAAAAGGAAAAACCCTGAGAATGTAAACAGGTTTTGATGATGTTAAAGCTAGATTTGTTATGCATTTACTGCAGTAAAGCAATTCAAATTTATTATTTTACTCTATATTGTTATTCTAAAAATAAATAAATAAAATGGAGAGCTGAAATCACGTTAAATTAACAGAGTTTATAAGGATATTTCATTGCCATTAAGGCACCATATGTACAGTAGAAGGGTTTTCTGTATAGAATGTTATTGTGTTTTTATTTGTATAATATGGTCCAAGTTCATGCAACGTTAAAGCAATGCAGTAGTTATCTGCAGTTATATGGTCAATACCATTTGTGCATTATGCTAGAGCTATAGAGCCAGCTGACAATTAGCTTCGCTTAGAAATGTAAAAATTACAATTTGCAGTTTTCGGACAGTTAACGTGGCGTAACTGTGTGTTATTTACTTTTATAAAACATATATTTTAGCATGTATTGGAGCAGTTAAAAGGGTTTGTAGCTGTGAATCAAAAAACAAACATGAAAAACACGTACTACTCCCTTGACTCTATAAAGCCATTAGCATTACAGAGGAACTGACATTTATTTTTACATTTTTGGCCATTGGATCATTTAAAAGTCCAATTACTTTGTATTTGAAATGAACTAACTATAAATGAACATGCATTCACAACAGTGTCTTCTGCTGTCACAAAGACAGGAAATCTTTGTGTAAGAGGAAATGAGCCTAAAAATAGCTTCTGAAACACCCTCCAGGTGTCAGACGCTTTGCATACTGGGTTCCTCTTTAAAGAGAAGAAAGACTCTGCATCTTCGCTCACAAGAGTCTCACATACAGTATACTGTAAATACATCCCTCAACTTTATTAATATTACTTTGTTCTTCTTTACTGGTAATGCCTTTTATAATGTGCCCATGTGGTGAAACCCACAAATCATGTAACTGCTTTTATAGTAAATGAAAAGGAAATGAAACTGTCATATTGCTGATTGTGTTTTTTATGTATTTTTATCATCATTAAAGTTACTGTTTGTCCTAACACATAGAAATCATTGCGGGTCGGTGTCCCGTGCGCGCTCGCGTGTGGCTACGCTGTTCAGACTCAGACTCCAACACAAACTACACGGAAGCACCAGACTGCAAAATTCTATCTAGTGAAGCCCGTCTTGCAAAACAGTGTGAACTCTTCCTGCTTCAGCCTCCCGACCGCGGCCAGAAGACACGGGGGAGACCGTAGCTTTGGTGCTCCACATGCGCGCATACTCCACACTGCAGAAGCGTTAGTTTAGCTCTGAGAATATCTAGTGAATGTACAGTGGACGTTTGTGCAGAAATAAATGCTGCAGCTCCTCCAGACCAACAGAGGTTTCTCGTGTCTTGTTTCCTGCTGCTGAGTGAATAGACGGGGCTCCGGAGAGAGAAACGTTATCGTCTCCCACCAAAACTCCGGTGTCTCCCCTGTTCCTTCTGACCGCGGTCGGGAGGCTGAAGCAGAAAAACACAGCATCAGCACTGATTCATGGAGAGACCTTCGTCTGGTCAGCTAACATTACTGCCAAGCAGCTGAAATATAGAGTGATATTGTGCTTTTAGCTGACGTGTGTCGCCTCACTGTTTTGAGCGATGCTCGTTCATGTCTATGTAGAGCGAGCAAGCGTGAGCAACAGGACGCTGACTTTCTTTGACTTAACGGCCACAGGTGTCGCTGTTAACAAGCATTTCTGATTCTTACAAACATACAGTAGAGTCCCTTTTAAAGGAGAGAGGTACTCCACATGACCCCCCCTCTACTACCTATAAAATAAAATATGTGGTATGACCTTCCATTTCATACTTTTCGGATCTGTCAAACTAAATTAAAAATACTAGGTTAAGGTTTGAGTTTAATTTATTCATGTCATATATTTTTGGGACATTTTTGCATTTTGTTTGCAAGTGTTGAAAGTGTTGAGAGACAGGAAACATGGAGAGAGAGGGAGAGAGGGGTTTGACATGTAACAAAGGTCCCCAACTGGAATTGAACCGTGGACGTTGCAGTAATGAGGTATGCACCTTAACCAATCAGGGTATCTCAGCTACAACATTGTAGACAGTGAGGAGAAAAACTATTTGTATTGTTAATTAACATTTTTTTTAAAAGGTACTTCATTGTCATACTGATGTGTTTTGGCCATCCTTCTGTTGTCTGGATAACAGTTGTGCATATTAGTAAAGATCTGCACAGTAATGACAATGTAAGCAGTTTAAAAAATGAATGCTAATGTAATTGTATTTATGCTTTATTTGAAATATGTTTGTATTTTATTAATGTGCTCATAAATGTTTGCATTTCTTGTAAGCTTATGCATGAAATAAAATAGCTTTAGCTACACACTGTGTGCATGGTACTGTATGTTGCTCAAAGTGATTTTGGATTAAGGTTGAGCTACTTTAACAGGATTAGAATGTTCCACTAGCAGGACGGACACCTTTAAATAGATCAACCTGACGCTGCTGGTGCTCCAGAGCTGCAGAAGAATTTTACATTTGACATCTGAGAGCAAATATTTCAACCACAGGGCTGCTTCTCCTCCAGATCTGCAGGTGAGTGTGTGCAGAATTGTGCTGAATTGAAACTTTCCATTGCCAAGATGTCGATATTTGATTGGTTTGTTTGGTCATACTGATATCAATGCATTCTTAACATTTTATGATTTTTACATGGATCTTAGCTTGTGGTATTTATTTGTATTAATGTAAATCTTCAGTTCAGGTGTAAACATGTCCACCAGTGATGAATGAGCAGGTTTTCTGTGACACTAGAAATATAATTTGGTTTCGGGTTTCTTCTAGTATTATGTTAGAAGGTTCCTTTTGAAAAGCAGCCACTTTGATTTATTTTTTATTGATATGTTAGATGTCATCATGTCTATTGTTACACTTGGCAGTATGGTGAAGTAGATCGTATTTAATGCTTTGTTGCAAATATCCTTATGATCTTTCTGGTCTGTGCTATATTAAATACTTCTTTGTCTTTATTGTTTTACAGAGATGGCTGATGTTTTCAAAAGCCTGAACCTCCTTGAGACCCTCAAAGAGTCCATGGAGCACAATAAGTTATCAGATGTCAAGGATGCAGTGGAAGATCTCCTGATCAGCAGGATCAATTTAGCGGTGATAGGGGACCGTGGGGATGAAAAAGCCACCTTCATAAACTCCCTTCGTGGCCTCAGTTCTGGGGACGATGGAGCCGCTCCGTCTCCGTCCACCGTTGCCCCGGAGGAAGTGGCGGGCTACCCAGACCCTAAACACCCCGACTTTCGCCTGTGGGATCTGCCACCTGTCCCGTCCACCTCTCCATTTGAACCCGAGGGATACATGGATAGAGTTAAGTTTTCCCGCTACAATGCTGTCTTCATGACATTCACACAGACGCCCCAACCAAACAGTGTGGTGGTGTTCCTTGAGGCCCGGTCACTGCAGCGACAAACCGTGTACTTCATTCTCTTGGCTTCAGCAAAAGGCACAGAAAAAAGCCTGGAAGAAAAGAGGAAAGCCAGTTTGGAAGTGCTGACATCACAGGGCGTGGCGCTGCCTAAAGTCTACCTGGTGAGACCCTCCACCCTGGAGAAGTTTGACTTCCCTGGCCTACTGGAGGACATGGGAAGAGATCTTCCAGAGATCCGAGCCCATGCCCTTCTCTTGGCTCTCCCGACGCTTACCTCCACCCTGGTCACTCAGAAAAAGGAGGCATTCAAAGCGCTAGTATGGGCCGCCGCATCGCTATCTGGCGGGGTGTCGGCTATTCCTGTTCCCCTCGTGGCCTCCATGGTGGACTCAAGTGTAGCAGTGCGGATTCTAACCAAAGCACATTTATCTCTGTGCCTGGACGATGAATCGGTCGAGCGACTGGCCCGACAGCGAGGCATGGAACCCGCAAGACTTAAAGGGCTGCGGACTTGCGTTCTGTCAGTGGAGGTCACCAAAGGTGAAGTGAAAAAGCGTCTGGCGGCGGCAGAAAAGGACTTGGCCACAGTTTCGTCAAAGCTGGTGGAGATGGCGATGCCCAGACACGCCCGTTCGGCCAGCCGCTCCTTCGCCGCCATGCTACAAGCCTTAAACTGCGCCATTGACGAAATGGCGGCTGATGCTGAGAAGATAGCGGCTGCTGCTCTTGGGGAGGAAAAGTGAAGTCAAATGTTTTTTTCTCTGTAATGTTTCCTGTTAATGTGTGGTTTACCTTTACTTTTATGTTTTGGGATATAATTAAACACTTTATTTACACAAAACTTCAGAAACCTTTGATACATTTTCACTCTTTTTGATGAGCCTGGAATTATTAAAAAGGTAAATACTGCATACGTTCTGCACATATATGCTGTAAGCTGCTCAGTGCCTGTTAAAAAAGACTTAGTACTTCCTGAACAGTGGCTTTCACTACTAACAAAAGGATTAAATAGCGGAAGTGAGAGAGCGTTGCATGCATACTGTAGCAAACAAGTTGAAAGGAAAAAATACTTTATCAGCTTCATCAGCATAACTATAAATGATTGTGTTCTCCGGCTTGCATGATTGGCCATGCAAATTTTTGCAAGATTTTAAGTCAACTGTGAAAACTTCCTTTTTTTTAAATCTTCGGGTACTCTTACTTTAGGAGGGATGGTGTGTGCTGCAGACTGCTGTAAGTGGATTCTTTAAGGTAAGAACAAACTTATTTTTGTATCTTTCAGTGTAAAATATTTCCTCTAATTTAACTGAAAAGTCACGTCAGTCTGTAAAGGTTTATCTCGATCATCAAGGTGGTACAATGTCTGTCTGGAGAAAGTTTTGATTTGAACTGAAATTTGAGGGGACCAAATCTGTAAAATAAATGTACTGAACTGTTTGCACTCTAAATATACTGTGTGGTGTATCATGGCTCTTCTTTGAATGCACGGCTGGTGAAGCAGACAAAAGTGATTTTAAACAAACCGTCATATTTTGGGTATTAAAGGAAAGAGAAACTGAACCTGTAACCTGAAGTATCAAAATGTAATGTTTGGGCTCTGCTGTATCAAGACACAATAACTATACCCCCGCGACAACGTTGTCGTCCTCGTTTCCGGAGTAGAACTCGGAAACTATTTAACTTAGGAACTTCAAATTTGGTATGATGGTTGACAGTGTGGTCTAGTTGTGCCTTTTGGGGTTTTTAGGGTGCCCTAAATGTTTTGATAATAACAAGCTAGATTGTGCTCAATACACTAATTCCATTAGTTCCAAAATGGCAAAACTTTTGGCCCTACTTTAGTAGGGTTCAAGCAGTGAGGGGAGTATGTGAGCCATGCTCACTTTGCCTTGTTAAAACTGCCCTGCAACAAAACATTTAACCTCAATATTTTGTTTTTCTCTCATCTTTTTTTAATTAAAACATAATGTCAAATTCTGCTAGTTGAGTAAGAAAAGATAACTTATATTTTTGCAATGCTGGAGAATTCCCAACAATCTTGAAATGAGGAACAAAATGCAGACAAGTCAAACAACTGTCAGAAAAAGAATAAAAATGAGGAAGAAGAACCATCTTGAGAAGTAGCTGATTTGCATTGAATAAATGACTAAAAACCTACCCGGTAACAAGGCTAGTTTACAGTTAAAAAAAGGAAGAAAAAAAAGCAGCTCACTGTTGTTCATAATGTATATATTAATGTACAGACCTGTTTTTGTGTTTCAGATATCAAGCTTTAGTGCCACATGAAAATGAATGCTCAGACAGTCCTGTGGTTGTTATTTCTGGCTCTAATAAAAAGTAGGAATTTTATTACTCCACTATAATAACAATGTAATAATAATTAACATTTGCATTAGTCACGTACGTTACCTGACTTTTCCACTTTGTTTCACCACCACAGATTTGTCTTGTGCCGACAAACCAATCCTCTTCACACTAGAAGACAGTCACCTGACTGCTCCAGAAGGGTCCTGCATTGAAATCAAATGCAGAGTCACTCATCCTATTAATGATCTTGATGCATACTGGTTTTGGATGAAGAATGCAAGTTGGAAAGACAACATATTGTCTGGCACTGTCATTTACAGCACAAATAGAGCAGAACGTCGTGTCAGTCCAGACTTTGCAAACAGAGTGAAATATATCGGCTCTCCATCTTCAAATTGGAACAATCATCCTCAACGCTCACCAAAGCCACTGTGTAGTATTTTAATCTGCAACCTAAAAAAAACTGACAGTGGAGACTATTCTTTCAGATTTCAAGGAAGGGTAAAGTGGATGACTGAAAAAGTGACCCTCACTGTTCGAGGTAAGTACAACGATCAGAACACTAAAAGATATCTTCAGAAAATACATAAATTAAATGAGTTCATATTTTGTAAGGTTGTGAAAATAAGTTTGCCGAGAAAAAGTCAAAGTTTTGATTTTATGATAGAATGTCGTACATACATAAATTATTTTTTTTAATTTGTCAAGAACCCAGTAAATATTTTGAGAATTGGAAAGTAAGTTGTAATAGTATGTGAAAACAATTACATCATGACAAAACTCTATTTTCAGAAGGTCATGATTTTATATGTATTTTTTTTTAAATATCATCAAAAAGAATCCGAATGGGGATAGTCCTCCCTCCCTCTTCTGTGTCACTGGGCTTCTGATATCATATTGATGGCAAGACAAATGATCTTATATCAGTTCAGAGATTTTGAAATGACTCAACATCTGATCTAATTTTGTGGGAAAGAGGATGGAAATATTTGAGATGTATTGAGTATAACGGATCTTCTCCATCCCCGATATTGACACCAAAGCTGACAGGTTGCTATACCTAATGTTGCCCAATTTGATGGACACCAAATATTCCAATCAGTGCGTCCAATCCAATCAGTTGTCATAAAAGTAGCCCAATATTTTAAGATCTCTATCTTATAAATATTTGGAAACTATCTCATGATTATGAGATTTTATCTCAAAATTCTTATCTTTATTTTCAGTCACTAGAAAATAATAAGAAATTATCATCTAATGTGCCTCCTGCTTTAATTGGAACTCTGAATCTTTGGTTCCACAAGTTTGAACTCAGCCAATAACATCAATTATGACTCCAGAGCAGTTTTACTAACGCTTTCAGTAATTCAGTCAGTATCCACCTTAGTAACTAGTACTATATGTAACTATAGGTACAAAATACAAAATATTTAAGGCAGAATAAATATTAATGTATTTTTCTATTAAAATGTTTTATTTGTACTGTATTGATCATCATTTAATAACACTGTCTATTCTGTATATTCATTACATTTCTGCTGATATTGTCTCATTTTCCTATTTTCAGAAAATCCATGCCCAATCACTTTTGAGGAACCACCTGTCGTAAACGAATCTGACAACATAACACTCAAATGCTCCACTTCAACTTCATGTCGTTCAAACCTACAAATTCAAGATTCGACACAAATGTCCTCATCACTGCCCTCAGAGCTTCAACAAATACGGGGAGAACCGGAAAGCACCACGCGCAAATTTACAATCAACTGGCAGGATGACGGAAAGAAGTTTTCATGCCAAACAGAAAATAATGAAGACAAATATTTGGTTCGGAATATCACAATGAATGTTGAATGTAAGTTCATAACGTTTATTTATGTCATGTCTACTATCACAGTGGTCATATTTACTACTGATGTAAACAAACAGTCTGTGATCCAAATGCAAACTAAGGGTTGATCCTGCACCCACAATTAAAACACAAGTTTGGGACCCTCTCAAATTGATTGACAGGAGCTAATACTGGGAAACATACATTCCTACATGTGGAACTGTGATCAGTTGAGAAGTGCACATTATAACTTTTTTTGTTAAGAACTAATACTATATACCTCTAAGACCACTTCACTGGGACTAAAATCGAATACAGTTTGGCTCTATTCTTCTACATATTTGATTTCTGTAAACAATCCTCCTACTGTAGGCTTTACTGTGTGTTGACTGATTTCTTCTGACTTTTGACTCCGGACACAGATAGTCCCAAAGAGGTGTTGGCTGAAAAAAGCCCTGGAAACGTCGTGGAAGGACAATCTGTGACTCTCACTTGCTCTGCCAAAGGACGTCCTGTCCCCACCTTTACCTGGTTTAAAAACAATCAAAAGGAAGTAAAGGCAACAGAGGCAGTATGGGAGATCACATCAATTGAGGAGTCACAGAATGGAGAATACCATTGTGAAGCTCAAAACAAACGTGGGACAATTAAATCAAAACCAGTCTCTATTAATGTTACATGTGAGTACTTCAACTCCTGTAATACTGCTGTAATTTTTCGACATTTTGCTATGGTATTTGTCAAAACAAAATATTGTAAAATCGTAAATCATCTGAATCAGCCTAAAGAAATAATGAAATCTTCTGTTTCAGATGCGCCTGAAGTTGAGTTGATCGGGTCGCCTGCTTCCGTGGTTAAACAAGGAGATGAAATGACTTTGACGTGTAATGTGAAGAGAAGCAACCCACAACCTAACACCTACGTTTGGTTTAAAAATGGGAAAGTTATTGGTCATGAGCAGACACACCGGTATGTTGTTGAAAGAATCGAGCCTGAGGACAGAGGCTCCTACACATGTACAGCCACTAACACTGTGGGCACTGGACAATCAACACCACTTGAGATTCAAGTTGAATGTAAGTTTCACAGTTCCTTGTGCTGCATGTATGTTAAAAGAATTGATGGTGACAGTGAAAAGAAAATGAATCCACAGGCTGTATCACCACAGAAAGCATACTAAAAGTTATTTCTTTGTTCCAGATGGCCCGAGGAAGACAAACATTTCCAGCAGTAAAGAGGATAAAAAAGTGAAAGTTGGTTACTCTCTGATATTCTATTGTACCACTGATGCCAATCCTACCCCGTTGAGATATTCCTGGTACCGAAACAACAACCATAAACAGATTGACTCCTCGCAGTGGAAGTCCAATACAACTCCTGAAAATGAACTACGTTTGGAGAGGGTACAAAGAGCAGATGAAGCATGTTACACGTGCAACGCAACCAACCGCATCGGTACAGGGGAGGATAGTGAGCCGGTGTGCATACAAGTACTCTGTAAGTAGCTTTGACATCCTGTTTGAGTATTAGGAAGTCAGCATTTACACCTGATTGACGCAAAATATCATCACTTTTATCATCAATTTAATTTTTTTTATTTTATTTGTCTTCTTTCAGAGGTAAATAGTTCAACGTCTTGGGAAAATAGCTTATTTGCATTCAGTTAACCTACATGAGAAGAATCAACTCTCATATTTGTATGGTTAATGTGAAAACTAAAACTCAAAAATAACATGTTGTACAGTATATCATTTGTTTAATCCATACTAGGGATGCACCGATACCACTTTTTTCAGACCGAGTACAAGTATTTACATTTGGGTACTGGCCGATACCGAGTACCAGTACGAGTACTTCTTTGTGCCTAAAACCCTCGTTAACAGCCAGCTGGAGGGTGTGAGCGATACACGGCAGGCTGGGGAGTCCCGCATACGAGGCGGTGCACCGTGATCGGCTCTAGGTCGGCTTGGAAAGGCTCGGGGCCAAGCTGCTTCCCGGGGCCGTGGACAAAGTTTCACCGGGGTGGACTGTCCTTAGTGCGCCCCAACCTCGTCGTGCCCCCAGGGCACTAATCCTTACAATGCACCACCGGCCCGTCTCGCCCGCACCGTCAGGGAGGTGGAGCGTGAGAGCGTGCGATAGGACCTGAAAGATGGTGACGTTAACGTCACGCTGCTGTAAAGTGGTATTGGTGCCGTTGTATCGGAGCCGTTTTGCGAGCTTGAGTACATGAGCACAGTATCGGACCCGACACCCGATACTGGTATCGGTGCATCCCTAATCCATACAATTCACCATTTTTCAATGAGCAGTCCCAGCCAAGAAATAATACGGCACATAACCCCATGGCAAATTGTTGTTTTTGCACTTCAGTTTCTATACGGATTAAATAGACAATATATAATCTGTTAATCAGTGAATTTAAGAGATGCTGCTTGGCGGACTTTGTTATCTTTGGACACAGCCAGGCTAGCGGTGTCCAGTCTTTGTGCTAACCTAAGTTTATATGCTGCTAGTTGTAGCCTATATGCCTAGTTCACACTACATGACTTTAGCCCTGATTTTCCACTCACCTACAGTTTTTTGAAGCCCCCCGACAAAAGCCCCAGATCAGAGGTAAATCGGCGTTGGCTCGGCGCTCACACATTGGCGCTTGAGCGCTATGTGTGAACTGTTTAAAGATGCGAGCATCGCGGACTCATTCCTGATATCTAGGAAGCTATATATCTGGATCTGTCGGGGAGCTACAGCCAACGAGAGCACAAGACACGGGTTGAGGGGAAACCTGGTGGAGGGGTCGCCTGTAGCTGTGTGTGCCATGTGTTGCATTTGAAACACGGACCAAAGGTGTTGTTGCACCTACGGTGTTGGATGTTTGAATTACAAAACATAACACATGGCACAGTGACTGATCTACATACTGTAGGGGAAATAGTAAAGACGTGTGGAAACAGGCTATATGATTATGACAAAGCTAGTTTCAAGACCTCATCGTGAATTTTCTCCTGGTGAAAGATCTTGTAGTGTGTGATCCCCTGTTGTCAGTCATGTAATGTGAAAACCATGACTTTAAGACTCCGTTTACAAGACAGCAAGTTGTGTAGTGACCAATACAGCGATCTGACTTTGAAAGTCGTGTAGTGTGAACTTGGCTTTTTATATTCAACAGACAGACGTGAGTGACATCGATCTTTTCATCTAACTCTCCGTCAGAGAGCGAATAAGCATATTTTCTAAAATGTCAACCTCTTCAGTGTTTAAGCTTTGAGGACATAAGTTGACCTTCTGTTCATGGACTGCTGCTATAATATCATGTTAAAAAAATCCTCCTGTAAATCACACAGCTGCTTCCTCTCTACAGATGCTCCAACCGAACCCACACTGACCATGGCTACTGAGGTCAGGGAAGATCAAACCACCACCATCAGATGCACTGTTGAAAGTTTCCCACCGTCAACTCTCACCTTGAAAAGGACTTCCGAATCAGATTCTCAGTCTTCAGAATGGCATTTCACTGAACCCGATAACTATTATGGGTCCCCCAACACTCTCGTACACACATTTAATGTCACTTCAACCCACAAAGGCTTTTATACCTGTGACGCCACGAACAGCGAAGGTTCAAAGATGAGCACAGAAAGGAAGTTGGTGGTGATATGTGAGTAATTCAGTGGTGCATTGTCTTTTTGCTAATCAAACAAATCATCAAAACTTTCCATGAAGTTGTCATTTAATATCGGTAAGAGAAGAAAAGCAGCTACAAAGTAGATCTTTATCATCTATTCTTTCCATGTGGTTCTGATTGAGTCATAATGTACACATAAAAACGGTCCACCAGAGTCTGACATCAAAACTACGCCCATAGCAACGGCCTGTTATACATAGCAACGGTCTGCCATAAAGAAATAGCAGACCGTAGAACGCCGTGATTGACCAATCAGAATTGAGTTTTCAACAAAGCCGAGTAACAATGAAATGTATTGTATTGTTACAGGTGCACACGTTAATGTGTTCCCGTATTTATAAAGTCTAGAATGTACTTCTAAAGTAAACAAGGCCATTCATTATAACTGACATAATCCGACAGTTTAGATCTGACCCTTCTCTTGTTTACTATATTTTTGGTAACTGCAGACCGTCCCAAAGGCGTGACCGTACAAGCTGAGCCTGCCCTTGTTGTGAATGAAAACCAGTCGTTGACGCTAAATTGCAGTGCCGAGTCCCACCCACCGGTGACCTCTGTCACCTGGATGAAGATGATTGATGGGAAGAGTGAAATCCTCCGGGAGAATCAGACCTTCACTGTAAAGTCTGTCGGTCCTTCTGACAGCGGACTGTACAGCTGTACAGCCAGAAATGGCTTTGGAACTGGAAACTCACAGCAAGCTGAGGTTAAAGTCAAGTGTGAGTAGACTGATGACGAACTAGGAGATACAACACATTATTGCAAATATTTTAAATGTGGATTGGGCCGTCTGAGAGCAAAAACATAATATACAGGAGTCCTTAGATTAGATTCTTTATAACCCCCAAACTAAATAGCAATATGACACAGAAAATAAGACTTTTATTTAAGTATTAAAAGCACTGTACACTTAACTACCGTTAGCAAAAGGAGGATTTAAAGGCATTGAGAAAGTGGCAGTTTAAGTGGTAATTTTCTATTACAGATTGTAATGTTTAGAGAAAATATGGAAGTTGATTCAGTGATTGATGTTAAAGGTATCCTGTGGAGTTTACTTGTTAACAAAGTTATGTTTGCATTCAGTGTCTCTCAGCAAAACATACTGTGCATCCACATAGCCTCAAAAACATTCTGAATGTTGAAATCCATCGTCATTTGCAATGTAAATATTTGGAATAATTTAAATCTTGCATTGTTTAGATCCACGTTGGCTGCCGATTTTCTAGCGCATCGCAAAAGCATTGCGCATTGCAAAAGCATTCCTCCATAGTGCTAGTAGATGCCAAAATCTCCGAGGGTACCTTTAAATGTGAGGTAGACAATAACTTGGTCGACAAATCACATCTCTGCCCTTAATTCCTCCAAAATAAAAATAACGACCACAACAATGTTTATGACAGGGTTCTTTTTATTAAATTGTTGAGAAAAAAATAAGGTCCAATGAGTATATTTAAAGTCACTGTGTGTACAATTTATATGTAATTATAGCATATTTCAGTTGTTCTTGTTGTGGCACATGTTAAAGGGTGTTGGCAGTTCATTGCTTTGCCACAGGGGGATGCCAAAAGGAACATTTCAAAATCCACACATAGTAGCTTTAAATGATCTTTTCATTCGTGCTGTCGTTCCTGTTCCTTTGAACACTGAGGAGATATCGAGTAAATCATTTTGTCCTGCTTCCCTTTCCCCCTAAATGTCCCTGCTTAGATGCTCCAAAACACACAAAGATCACGAGAACAGCCGAGCAGCAGCAGCCTGACGGGACGAGGTCTGTGACGCTGAGCTGCAGCAGTCAAAGCTATCCCCCCGTCACAGATTATTCATGGTACAGGAAAATGACGGAAAGGGATGAAAGAGTGTCCGAGCATCAGAAGCACACAGTGTATTCAGACCAACCGGGAGACTACTACTGCACTGCAAAAAATGAAATAAATCAAAGCTCGTCTGACCCACTCCCTCTGTTTCATAGTGAGTGAATTTCAAGGCCACGTGTCTGTATGTGTACTGTATCATACGGGAGACGTGTCGGAGGTTTTGTGAAATCAGACTTTCCAAAACACTTCTTTTTTTTTTTGGAGAACATTTTGAAACTATGATACTTGTTCGCACATCTGTGTCTATAAACTGATGCTCTGTCTCTTTTAACCACAGGAGGCTTGATTAAGAAACTGCTCATCGTCCTTTTTTTTATTATCCTGCTCATCCTTATCTTAATTGTCTTGGTCTTCAGGTAAAGTCAGAAAACAAATACATTTCACAGATGATTTTGCATGTGTAATTGGCATTTATAACCACTGTCATGTCCCTTAATGTTTTCAGACACAAGAGGAAGAAATCAAGTCGACAAAGAACTACGAACACACTGCCCTGTTTTGGTTTTCTGGTGATGACTCATTTGTGCAAAGTTTTCTGCTTATTTACTGAACAGATATAGACAGAAATGACTGTGTGTGTGTGTGTGTGCGTGCGTGCGTGCGTGCGTGCGTGCGTGCGTGCGTGCGTGTGTGTGTAAACCAATTCAGGCTTGGTGGAATGGCGCCAGGAGGAGGAATCTGATGAACGACCGTGGTGTGGCAGAGCCTTTCAGGAGCAGAGATGACCTCTTGCCAGACCAGCCGCGCCGTCCAAATGCCCAACGATGCCAGCCTCGTCCAGACAACACGTAAGACAGCAGCCACACACACTGTCCCTACCCAGGACAAGGCACACTCTGTAGGACAGAGAGCTGGATGCTGCTGCTCATGCTGGAGTCAAAGCATCCATTTAAGAACCTTCAGACACAAACGGCACAATGAGTCTTCCCTCAGTCATTCATTTATAGCCACTCACTGACTCTGCATGTTTTTATTCTTGTCACCCGTTGTTGTTTCACAGGCCTGCATCCAACATCAACAGTGTTTACTGTACCGTGAATCTGCCCACCGGACAACACGTGAGTCAAGCAATTAGAGTTCACGACAACGTAATTAAGAGAACAGAAATACTGTACATGAAAGCAGTTGTATATGGGAGACTTCACATCACAATTTAAAGGAACTGTTTGTAACTTCTTACACTTACACTCTTATAAATCATTGCGGGTCGGTGTCCCATGCGCGCTCGTGTGTGGCTAAGCTGTTCCAACACAAACTACACGGAAGCACCAAAACCACAAAGTTCTATCTAGTGAAGCCCGTCTTGCAAAACAGTGTTAACTCTTCCTGCTTCAGCCTCCCGACTGCGGCCAGAAGACACAGGGGAGACCGTAGCTTTAGTCTCCAGGGCCGGAGGCTCTGCTGTACTCTGCTCCTCTGCCTCCTTGCCTTCACTCACACACCGCGCTCGTTCTCACTCGCTCCACCTCTCTAGTGCATGCATGCACACAACACACTGCAGAAGAGTCAGTTTAGCTCTGAGAATATCTAGTGAATGTACAGTGGACGTTTGTGCAGAAATAAAGGCTGCAGCTCCTCCAGACCAACAGAGGTTTCCCGTGTCGTTTCCTGCTGCTGAGTGAATAGACTGTGCACCGGAGCGAGTAACGTTGTCTTCTCCGACCAAAACTCCGGTGTCTCCCCTGTTCCTTCTGAACACGGTCGGGAGGCTGAAACATGAAAAGCCAACACTAGGATCAGCAGTGATTCATGGAGAGACCTTCGTCTGGTCAGCTAGACGACGATCTGGTTTTAGCTGACGTGTGTCGCCTCACTGTGTTGATCGATGCTCCTTCATGTCTATTGAGAGCGAGCACAAGCGCGAACCCGACGCTGACTTTTGTTGACTTAACGGCCACAGGTGTCGCTGTTAACAAGCATTTCTGATTCTTACAAACAGTCCCTTTAAGAAGAACAGGATATTATTTTAACTACAGGGGTAAACCAATTTTACACAAGTACTTGTCATGAGTACTACTTAGCCTGTGTAATGTCTTCTGTGGCTCTGAGAGGAGTTTTTTTCAGTTTGAAAAAAACAAAAAAACTGGTGATGTCTTGGAAACTTTATATTCAAACAGAAACTGGAGTATGGTGAAAGATGTGGGTGTTTACCAGGTAGAGAAGATCTAATGAAATATTACTATCTTTGATGTGATGGGAGTTCTTTCCTGCAGGGTGTCAGCCGGGTCTTAAAAGGTATTTTATTAATTGAGACCTTTAAAAAGTATTTAAACACAATTTTCCGAGGTATTACATTTTGTAGCTTGTTTTCAATATGTATATTTGTCCAAATTGCGTAGGTGTGTGCCCACTCCACCACTCATTAGAGCTGTCAATGGAAGACCTGTAAATCAGGAGTTCTAAAGGTTTTGCTAATTTAGGGAGCCGGCGTATGATTGAGGGCCACACAGGATAAGTGCACACATAAAACAAAATATCTTTTCCATCTCACTTCCACGTTAAACTGACAAGTTGTCCACTGAAATCACTAACATTAACTAACAGCATTAGAATAGATGACAGAACGTAATTCCTGCGACACTCGCAAGGTGCCACTGGTTTTCATGCAACCAGTAGCTTTCTACAAGTTGTCATTTATAACCTGGCAGACGCTTTTTAAGGGGGCGCAGTTTGACGCAGTAGCCAAGTAGTGTATTAAATGTAAGATATTGAAATGGGCCGCAGATGTTTGAAATATAATGCATGCATTTCATGTCACGTTCAGAGGCTGCACAAAATGATTCTGAGGGCCGCCATTGGCCTGTGGGCTGCACTTTGAGAACTAAAACTCGGGAAAAAAAGTTTGGAAATTTGTGTTTGGTCGAACTTCTCTGTCAATGCTGTCAATACCAACAGGAGAATACACTGTTAAGCATTGGCAGAGCATTTTGGCAAATTTCACTTGGGTGCTACACACATAACCAGCTGTGCTGCTCATCCCACAAATGCATGATCCTAACAAGTTGGACATCATTGTGAAGGTAAATAAACAGGCTTTCCAACAATGTAAAATACAATGACAATTAGCATTGTAACAACAAAGAAATAATCGACCAAACACAAATTTCCAAACTTTTTTTTCCCCTGAGTTTATATTATGTCATTTTTTCTGACATCTTTATAGCGTACTATACTATACTAAGACATTTTCATGACTTACTATTCTATGAGTTTTTTATGACATACTATATTATGAAATTCTTTTATGGCATACTAAACTATGACTTTTTCATAACATTTCATATGGAAGATGATTAGGGCCACATGTGAAAATGTATTATAGTTCTAAGTTTAAAGTAGGAATTCTGAGAATGACGAGGCTCCGGCCACACGCGAGCGCGCATATGCGAACGCGTATGTGTGCCGACCCGTTACATTTATACTCTTAAAAAGTTACAAACAGTCCCTTTAACACATACACAGAACATTAGTGTTCTTAAAACCACAATGCAAACGTCTGCTTTGGCTTCAGTCAGTTGTGTGGCCCTCTTTCAGACAGGCGGATGTGTCTTTCAATGATCATGCTGTTGCCTTACCACTGTGCTGTAGCTCTGCTCGCACTGTTTTTCAGAACAGTAATCATTCAGTATTCAGTATTGTGGAGCAAACAAGTGACCAGACGACCTACAGCTTCCACTTTAAAGCATGACTGGACTGATTCAGTTGCTACTGTACATTCATTGATGTCTTCTGTCTGCATCTGCTCAGGGTCCGTCTGCACAAAAGCCAATCAGAAAGCAAGGTGGACACACACAGGATGATCCTCTCAACTACGCGTCTTTACACTTTGAAAATACGCAAAAGTGAGAATATGATTTTTCATATAACACCAGAACAAGAAAGGTTTTATTACATGGCAAATTTATGACGGTATTTGTTTTTCTAGGAGCAAACTGGCAAAAGCGGAAGACGATCTGTATGCTAAGGTGTACAAAAAAAACCCACCTACGCAGGTCAGAAACCTATAAACCACATTCTTTTTGTAGCATGTTCAGTTTATTACATTATAACATAATAATATTGTGCTTATAGTAAATTACAGTAAAGCTACTTTTGAAGAAATCTAGAAAAGAAGTATGTCCTGTATAGTACATCTGTGTGTCCACAATACTGTAGCAAAGAACTTCTTTTCCTGTTTGAATTGAATGAATTCCCGGTTACAAACAAAATGATTTAATCAACTTTCAAGTCTTCACAAGCACTAAACGTGTGTTCATATGAATTTCACTGTGCATAACATCCAGATACAGTCAGAAGTTATGACACAAATGATCTGGTGACTATCTCCGTTATATCCCTAGAATGAAGAAAGGCACGAGGACTACGAGAACGTCAGTGCAGCAAAAGCAGCCAGATCTCCGAGTCCATTGAACTATGACACAGACACCAGTGAGGACGAAGTAGAGATCAATTATTCACAGGTGAGCTTCAAGGCAAATCCTGGACATCAGAGAGCTGGTAGAGCCTCGAGTAGCTCGTCTGATGAAGGGGAGACACAGTACTCTAAGGTCAAAATCTGAGACTCTTATTTTACCTTAAGCTGAGCATACACTGTACGATTTTAGAAATGTTGTTGTGTAATTCCTACTCCTAATGTACGAGTAGATTGTGTGCGATGTGAAGCCAAAGCTCACGATTTAAGTGCTCGCACTGTACGGTCCGATCGTCAGCCTCAACCTGAGTGGAAAATAGAAAAAAAAAAAACGGCTCGTCGACCCCTGTGGGCCTTTCTGGCTCTTGACAGTTGTCAATAAAGATTTGTTTGAAAGCTCCGAGGCAGGTAAAGTTTGTTTGTTAGCAGAGGTCTGTGCGGGTCACAATGCTAACAAGGCAGAAATGTAATGCCTTGATCATCTGTGCCATCCTGTCTGCCGAAACGTCTAAAAAAAAAAAGGCGCCGGTGTAGATGGACTCGCAGGTGGCTAGAAAGACATGGACAGTAGAGAATTGGAGGTAAGCTGGCTACGTTTTACTATATCTATTGTACATTGTTATTTTGATATAGCTACACTCTTTACTGTCAGAAAAAGTATAACTAAGACGTTATGACGTTGGGGAATCGGCTTGTGGCTCTGTTTCAACTGTGCGAGAGCCTGTGGATGGCCGACCAAAATTTCTGACTCGTCAAATTTATCCGACTATCCGACGGCTGGTCAGGAGGAGTGAATCGGCCCTCGGTGCCCCCTGTACACTGCACGGCAAACGACACCCAATGAAGCTGAAACTACGTCCAACTCTAAAATGAGTTGTGTGGCTCAAATCGAAGGCTAAAATCGTACCGTGTATGTCCAGCTTTACAGGTAATTATTAAATAAGTGTTTTATTGTTTTTTTCATTCCTAAAATACATCTTGTAGTGCTTCGCTGCTTTTTATGAGTGTGCAGTAACAAGTACCAAACAGAAGGGAGGAAAGAGACCAATGTTATCCCCTTAATCCAAACCCATGGTACCTAAAATATAAATATAACACATTCTGTTGAAACTCATTAATTGTAAAAGAAAGAATGCATGGGCAAATGTACATATTTGTTAAATTTATTGACATGACAATGACTTTTGTAAACAGCACAAGATGACATGGCTTTAATGTTTTAACGCTGTGCAACAGTTTCTTTTCTGAGGCTTGTTTCTGAAATATGTATGTTGAAACAATGTGCCATATGCACAATGCTCCATTTCATAAAACGCTTTGAATTCAGCTCAACTGCCAACTTAAGTGCAGGAAGAATGGCTTTATTGTTTTTTATAAACAAGCACAAACATATTTATGTATCTTAACAGAAAACAAATAACAAAATGATCAATAAAAAGTGTGACAAACTCTGTTTAACTGCTTCTTTCACTCTGCACAAAGGTTTTAAATAATAAATTAACAGAACTACACGACACAAGTTAGCACTGAAATATTACATATAAACAGTAGCATGATAAATGTAGCTGTGACTATGACATGTTTTAAGACCTTTTTATGGCATACTATACAACTGGTATAATAAAAAGTTCATAGTATAGTATGTAGAAAAATGTTATGAAAAAAACGTCATAGTATAGTATGTCAAAAAATGTCATTAAAAAAAAACATTATAGTATAGTACGTCGAAAAAATTCATGAAAAAAATGTCATAGGATAGTATGTTGAAAAAATTTATAAAAAGTCATAGTATAGTATGTTGAAAAATGTCATTAAAAAAACTTCATAGTATAGTATGTCCAGACATTTTCTGAAGTAAACGTCATAGTATAGTATGTCGAAAAATGTTGTGAAAAAAACGTCATAATTTATTGTGTTGAGTTAACAGCCAGTGAGGAGTTCGGTCTACTTGTAAAAAGGCTTGGAAAGGAGTCATCCGAACACGTTAAAAGAATACGTGCCGTTCACATCACCAACCCTCAAGCTGCACTCGAGTTATCGTGGACTCAAAGAGTGCTACGCTACGCCGGAGGTGATAGAGAGCGCTTTATTTAAGCGGCTGGACAGCTTTCCTCATCTCACTTCGAAAGATAACATCAAGCTAAGAGGACTTAGCGACCTGCTCTTGGAGCTACTCTCAGCCAAGGAGGATGGGTACCTTCCAGGACTGAGCTATCTTGACACACCTCGAGGAATTAACCCCATTGTTGAGAAGCTGCAACCAAGCTTATAAGAAAAATGGCTTTTTGCTGGTTCACATTACAAAGAACAATACAGGGTTTCCTTTCCACCTTTCTCCTTCTTTGCTGACTTTGTCAGACGTCAGGCAAAAGCCAGAAATGATCCTAGCTTCGTCTTGACGAACAGCAACCGCAGCCATTACCTCAATGAAAGGCCTACAGCTAGGCATAATGGTGTGAAGACAGCTATATCTGTGCATAAGACGGATGTGTCAGCAACAGCAGATTCAAGCTCAATGCACAGAACATCTACAGACAGGAAAAATAGTACTGATCCAGCCAAGTACTGTCCACTTCATAATAAATCTCATCCTCTGGAGAAATGTAGAGCCTTTAAAATGAAGCCACTGACAGAACGCAAGACACTACTAAAAAAACACAGACGTTGTTATAGGTGTTGCTCTGCTACTCATATGTCCAGAGAATGTCCAGTGGAGCTGAAATGCAATGAGTGCGAGAGTAATCAACACTGCACAGCCATGCACCCAGATACTACCGGCTCACCTGCAGTGTCTCCTGCAACGGAGTCAGACGCAGAGCAGCAAAACAGCTCTCCTCCAGAGATAACCTCCAGGTGCACTGAGGTCTGCGGAGAAGATCTCCCAGCGCGATCGTGTGCAAAGATATGTTTGGTGCGAGTTTTCCCACAAGGGCAACGAGAACGCTTAGTCAAAATGTATGCCGTCCTCGACGACCAGAGCAATTGCTCGCTGGCCGGATCTGAGTTTTTCCAGCTCTTTGATGTCAATGGTAGCGTTGCACCTTACCTGATGAGGACCTGTGCTGGAACCACTGAAATGACTGGAAGGAAGGCAGTCGGTTTTCAGATCGAATCAATGAATGGTGAAGTGTGTTTGGACTTACCGAGATCATGAGCAACAGATCAGAAATCCCTTTATCAGAGGTCGCTCGCTCCCATGCTCACTTGAAGTCCGTGGTGCCTTACATCCCAGAGATCGATCCTGAAGCCCAGATCTTAATCCTACTGGGGAGAGACCTCATACGTGTTCACAAGGTGAGACAACAAATCAATGGGCCCCACAACGCACCTTTTGCCCAGCGTTTGGACTTAGGGTGGGTGATTGTAGGGGAGGTTTGCATCGACAGTGCCCACAAGCCCACTGTATCTGTTTTTAAGACCAATGTCCTGCAGGATGGACGTCCATCTTTTCTGATGCCCTGTCAGAATCACATCTGCGTGAAGGAGAGAGTAGGCTACGGCGGGGAGCACAGACACTGTACACCCACACATCTGTCCAACTGTCCCGCTTCTGGTGTCCCTGCTAAAGACAAACTTGGACAAGATGTGTTTGTGAGAACAAAGAACGACAACAAACCTGCCTTGTCTTTCGAGGATGAGACCTTTCTGGAGATCATGCAAGCAGAGGTCCAGAGAGATGAGCAAAACTATTGGATCGCCTCAACACTCACTGACACCATGTGGTTTACAGGACCAGAGTTCCTTCGCAAACCACACCAGCCTGAAACACATGAGTCTTTCAAACTAGTGGATCCTGAAACAGATGTCAATGTGAGACCTGTAGTCCCTGTCTCCACTGATCCCTCTTCTCCAATGCTGCTGACGACTACTATGCTCCTAACCCAAAAAACAGGTGTACTTGCTCCAGCCGGCAGCTTCTATGAAAAGGATCTTTTCAAGTGTCAGCGGAAACAGGTGCCGCCACTAGCAAATGAGTTTTGGCCCCGATGGAGAAACTAGTATCTCCACACTCTTCAGCCAAGGTGGAAGTGGCACACAGCACGTCGGAACCTAGAGGTTGGAGACGTAGTGCTGCTAAAACAGAGTCAAGCGCCTCGCAACGAGTGGCCAATGGGTCTTGTCACCTCCACTCTCCCGAGCAGTGATGGACAGGTCCGCAAAATCAAAGTCAGGACAACATTGCGTGACAAACTAAAGACATTCTTGAGGCCTATCTCTGATGTTGTCTTGCTCTTGCCAAAAGAAAGTCAAAGTTCAAGTACGGACAATTGAGTGGCACCAGTAAATGCCAGACAGGGACCATTCTGCCCTGAGTGTGTTTGACGTGCTAAGAAGACCAAGTTGACTGTTAAAAATGTGTTTGTATTGTTATTCTCGGAAAAGATTGTTGAGCTGTATTTTGAAGGCTGGAAAGATAGTGTAAACAGGAAGTAGGAAGTATAGAGGAGACCTGAAAACAGAGAAAGAACATGGGTGCAGTTGTATAGTTTCTCATGTTGAATCCAGTGTAATTCTGCATATGAATCCCTCAGAAAGCAATGGCTGTAAGTGATATATGTTCTTTACATGCTTGAGAATTGATATTAATGACTTTGATAGGCATTTTTCTAAGATTGTAGAAATATAATAACTTTATGTGTTAACGCTCATAAGACAACTTTACCGCTTATACTTACCTGTTACATACCTATTGAATTTCTAAGTTAATGGTAGGTTGTTTATATTTACCTGTTTTTATAATAGCAGTTCATTAAGTACATCTTTTGTATTTTCTTTTCTAGTTTCACTCCAATTCAATGTGTCATCCTGACTTGACCTGCTGTGAAAGAAGTCATTAAAGGAGCAAGCACGCTCACTTCCTGGCTCTTGAAAAGGAGTTTGGCTGGCTGTTTATTTATGTTAACACTTTGGAAGTAAAACACATACAGAGAACAGTACAGTGTGGTTTACCTTTACTTTTATGTTTTGGGATATAATTAAACATTTTATTTACACAAAACTTCAGAAACCTTTGATACATTTTCACTCTTTTTGATGAGCCTGGAATTATGAGCAGTGTGAATACTGCATAAATTCTGCACATATATGCTGTAAGCTGCTCAGTGCCTCTTAAAAAAGACTTAGTACTTCCTGAACAGTGCCTTTCACTATTAACAAAATGATTAAATAGTGGAAGTGAGAGAGCATTGCATGCATACTGTAGCAAACAAGTTGAAAGGAAAAAATATTTTATCAGCTTCATCAGCATAACTATAAATGATTGTGTTCTCCGGCTTGCATGATTGGCCATTCAAATTTTTGCAAGATTTTAGGTCAACTGAAAACTTCCTTTTTTTAAATCTGCGGCTACTCCTACTTTAGGAGGGATGGTGTGTGCGGTAGACTGCTGTAAGTGGATTCTTTAAGGTAAGAACAAACTTATTTTTGTATCTTTCAGTCTAAAATATTTCCTCTATTTTTAACTGCCTAATTTAACTGAAAAGTCACGTCAGTCTGTAAAGGTTTATCTCGATCATCAAGGTGGTACAATGTCTGTCTAGAGAAAGCTTTGATTTGAACTGAAATTTGAGGGGACCAAATCTGTAAAATAAATGTACTGAACTGTTTGCACTCTAAATATACTGTGTGGTGTATCATGGCTCTTCTTTGAATGCACGGCTGGTGAAGCAGACAAAAGTGATTTTAAACAAACCGTCATATTTTGGGTATTAAAGGAAAGAGAAACTGAACCTGTAACCTGAAGTATCAAAATGTAATGTTTGGGCTCTGCTGTATCAAGACACAATAACTATACCCCCGCGACAACGTAGTCGGGGGTATATAGTGCTCCGTGTGTCCGTCCTTCTGTCCGTCTGTCCGTCCGTCCTTCCGTCCGTCCTCGTTTCCAGAGTAGAACTCGGAAATTATTTAACTTAGGAACTTCAAATTTGGTACGATGGTTGACAGTGTGATCTAGTTGTGCCTTTTGGGGTTTTTAGGGTGCCCTAAATGTTTTGATAATAACAAGCTAGATTGTGCTCAATACACTAATTCCATTAGTTCCAAAATGGCAAAACTTTTGGCCCTACTTTAGTAGGGTTCAAGCAGTGAGGGGGGTATGTGAGCCATGCTCACTTTGCCTTGTTAAAACTGCCCTTCAACAAAACATTTAACCTCAATATTTTATTTTTCTCTCATCTTTTTTTAATTAAAACATAATGTCAAATTCTGCTAGTTGAGTAAGAAAAGAGAACTAAGAAATATTTATGCAATGCTGGAGAATTCCCAACAATCTTGAAATGAGGAACAAAATGCAGACAAGTCAAACAACTGTCAGAAAAAGAATAAAAAAGAGGAAGAAGAACCATCTTGAGAAGTAGCTGATTTGCATTGTATAAATGACTAAAAATCTACCCGGTAACAAGGCTAGTTTACAGTTAAAAAAGGAAGAAAAAAAAAGCAGCTCACGGTTGTTCATAATGTATATATTAATGTACAGACCTGTTTTTGTGTTTCAGATATCAAGCTTTAGTGCCACACGAAAATGAATGCTCAGACAGTCCTGTGGTTGTTATTTCTGGCTCTAATAAAAAGTAGGAATTGTATTACTCCACTATAATAACAATGTTATGATAATAATAATTAACATTTGCATTAGTCACGTACATTACCTGACTTTTCCACTTTGTTTCATCACCACAGATTTGTCTTGTGCCGACAAACCAATCCTCTTCACACTAGAAGACAGTCACCTGACTGCTACAGAAGGGTCCTGCATTGAAATCAAATGCAGAGTCACTCATCCTGTTAATGATCTTGATGCATACTGGTTTTGGATAAAGAATGCAAGTTGGGAAGACAACATATTGTCTGGCACTGTCATTTACAGCACAGATAGCGCAGAACGTCAAGTCAGTACAGACTTTGCAAACAGAGTGAAATATATCGGCTCTCCATCTTCAAATTGGAACAATCATCCTCAACGCTCAACAAAGCCACTGTGTAGTATTTTAATCTGCGACCTAAAAAAAACTGACAGTGGAGACTATTCTTTCAGATTTCAAGGAAGGGTAAGGTGGACGACTGAAAAAGTGACCCTCACTGTTCAAGGTAAGTACAACGATCAGAACACTAAAAGATATTTTCAGAAAATACATAAATTAAATGAGTTCATATTTTGTAAGGTTGTGAAAATAAGTTTGCCGAGAAAAAGTCAAAGTTTTGATTTTATGATAGAATGTCGTACATACATACATTATTTTTTTATTTGTCAAGAACCCAGTAAATATTTTGAGAATTGAAAAGTAAGTTGTAATAGTATGTGAAAACAATTACATCATGACAAAACTCTATTTTCAGAAGGTCATGATTTTATATGTATTTTTTTTAAATATCATCAAAAAGAATCCGAATGGGGATAGTCCTCCCTCCCTCTTCTGTGTCACTGGGCTTCTGATATCATATTGATGGCAAGACAAATGATCTTAAATCAGTTCAGAGATTTTGAAATGACTCAACATCTGATCTAATTTTGTGGGAAAGAGGATGGAAATATTTGAGATGTATTGAGTATAACGGATCTTCTCCATCCCCGATATTGACACCAAAGCTGACAGGTTGCTATACCTAATGTTGCCCAATTTGATTAACACCAAATATTCCAATCAGTGCGTCCAATCCAATCAGTCATCATAAAAGTAGCCCAATATTTTAAGATCTCTATCTTATAAATATTTGGAAACTATCTCATGATTATGAGATTTTATCTCAAAATTCTTATCTTTATTTTCAGTCACTAGAAAATAATAAGAAATTATCATCTAATGTGCCTCCTGCTTTAATTGGAACTCTGAATCTTTGGTTCCACAAGTTTGAACTCAGCCAATAACATCAATTATGACTCCAGAGCAGTTTTACTAACGCTTTCAGTAATTCAGTCAGTATCCACCTTAGTAACTAGTACTATATGTAACTATAGGTACAAAATGTTTAAGGCAGAATAAATATTAATGCATTTTTCTATTAAAATGTTTTATTTGTACTGTATTGATCATCATTTAATAACACTGTCTATTCTGTATATGCATTGCATGTCTGCTGATATTGTCTTACTTTCATATTTTCAGATAATCCATGCCCAATCACTTTTGAGAAACCACCTGTCGTAAACGAATTTGCCACCATAACACTCAAATGCTCCACTTCAACTTCATGTCGTTCAAACCTACAAATTCAAGAGTCGACACAAATGTCCTCATCACTGCCCTCGGAGCATCAACAAATACGGGGAGAACCGGAAAGCACCACGCGCAAATTTACAATCAACTGGCAGGATGACGGAAAGGAGTTTTCATGCCAAACAGAAAATAATGAAGACAAATATTTGGTTCGGAATATCACAATGAATGTTGAATGTAAGTTCATAACGTTTATTTATGTCATGTCTACTATCCAAGTGGTCATATTTACTACTGATGTAAACAAACAGTCTGTGATCCAAATGCAAACTAAGGGTTGATCCTGCACCCACAATTAAAACACAAGTTTGGGACCCTCTCAAATTGATTGACAGGAGCTAATACTGGGAAACATACATTCCTACATGTGGAACTGTGATCAGTTGAGAAGTGCACATTATAACTTTTTTTGTTAAGAACTAATACTATATACCTCTAAGAGCACTTTATAAAGCACTTCACTGGGACTAAAATCGAATACAGTTTGGCTCTATTCTTCTACATATTTGATTTCTGTAAACAATCCTCCTACTGTAGGCTTTACTATGTGTTGACTGATTTCTTCTGACTTTTGACTCCGGACACAGATAGTCCCAAAGAGGTGTTGGCTGAAAAAAGCCCTGGAAACGTCGTGGAAGGACAATCTGTGACTCTCACTTGCTCTGCCAAAGGACGTCCTGTTCCCACCTTTACCTGGTTTAAAAACAATCAAGAGGAAGTAAAGGCAACAAAGGCAGTATGGAAGATCACATCAATTGAGGAGTCACAGAATGGAGAATACCATTGTGAAGCTCAAAACAAACGTGGGAAAATTAAATCAAAACCAGTCTCTATTAATGTTACATGTGAGTACTTCAACTCCTGTAATACTGCTGTAATTTTTCGACATTTTGCTATGGTATTTGTCCAAACAAAATATTGTAAAATCATAAATCATCTGAATCAGCCTAAAGAAATAATGAAATCTTCTGTTTCAGATGCGCCTGAAGTTGAGTTGATCGGGTCGCCTGCTTCCGTGGTTAAACAAGGAGATGAAATGACTTTGACGTGTAATGTGAAGAGAAGCAACCCACAACCTCACACCTACGTTTGGTTTAAAAATGGGAAAGTTATTGGTCATGAGCAGACACACCGGTATGTTAAAAGAATCGAGCCTGAGGACAGAGGCTCCTACACATGTACAGCCACTAACACTGTGGGCACTGGACAATCAACGCCACTTGAGATTCAAGTTGAATGTAAGTTTCACAGTTCCTTGTGCTGCATGTATGTTGAAAGAATTGATGGTGACAGTGAAAAGAAAATGAATCCACAGGCTGTATCACCACAGAAAGCATACTAAAAGTTATTTCTTTGTTCCAGATGGCCCGAGGAAGACAAACATTTCCAGCAGTAAAGAGGATAAAAAAGTGAAAGTTGGTTACTCTCTGACATTCTATTGTACCACTGATGCCAATCCTACCCCGTTGGGATATTCCTGGTACCGATACAACATCCATAAACAGATCGACTCCTCACAGTGGAAGTCCAAGACAACTCCTGAAAATGAACTACGTTTGGAGAGGGTACAAAGAGCAGATGTAGCATGTTACACGTGCAACGCAACCAACATCATCAGTACAGGGGAGGATAGTGAGCCGGTGTGCATACAAGTACTCTGTAAGTAGCTTTGACATCCTGTTTGAGTATTAGGAAGTCAGCATTTACACCTGATTGACACAAAATATCATCACTTTTATCATCAATTTAATTTTTTTTATTTTATTTGTCTTCTTTCAGAGGTAAATAGTTCAACGTCTTGGGAAAATAGCTTATTTGCATTCAGTTAACCTACATGAGAAGAATCAACTCTCATATTTGTATGGTTAATGTGAAAACTAAAACTCAAAAATAACATGTTGTACAGTATATCATTTGTTTAATCCATACTAGGGATGCACCGATACCACTTTTTTCAGACCGAGTACAAGTACTTACATTTGGGTACTGGCTGATACCGAGTACCAGTACGAGTACTTCTTTGTGCCTAAAACCCTCGTTAACAGCCAGCTGGAGGGTGTGAGCGACACACGGCAGGCTGGGGAGTCCCGCATACGAGGCGGTGCGCCGTGATCGGCTCTAGGTCGGCTTGGAAAGGCTCGGGGCCAAGCTGCTTCCCGGGGCCGTGGACAAAGTTTCACCGGGGTGGACTGTCCTTAGTGCGCCCCAACCGCGTCGTGCCCCCAGGGCACTAATCCTTACAATGCACCACCGGCCCGTCTCGCCCGCACCGTCAGGGAGGTGGAGCGTGAGAGCGTGCGATAGGACCTGAAAGATGGTGACGTTAACGTCACGCTGCTGTAAAGTGGTATTGGTGCCGTTGTATCGGAGCCGTTTTGCGAGCTTGAGTACATGAGCACAGTATCGGACCCGACACCCAATACTGGTATCGGTGCATCCCTAATCCATACAATTCACCATTTTTCAATGAGCAGTCCCAGCCAAGAAATAATACGGCACATAACCCCATGGCAAATTGTTGTTTTTGCACTTCAGTTTCTATACGGATTAAATAGACAAGATTTAATCTGTTAATCAGTGAATTTAAGAGATGCTGCTTGGCGGACTTTGTTATCTTTGGACACAGCCAGGCTAGCGGTGTCCAGTCTTTGTGCTAACCTAAGTTTATATGCTGCTAGTTGTAGCCTATATGCCTAGTTCACACTACATGACTTTAGCCCTGATTTTCCACTCACCTACAGTTTTTTGAAGCTCCCCGACAAAAGCCCCAGATCAGAGGTAAATCGGCGTTGGCTCGGCGCTCACACATTGGCGCTTGAGCACTATGTGTGAACTGTTTAAAGATGCGAGCATCGCGGACTCATTCCTGATATCTAGCAAGCTATATATCTGGATCTGTCGGGGAGCTACAGCCAACGAGAGCACAAGACACGGGTTGAGGGGAAACCTGGCGGAGGGGTCGCCTGTACCTGTGTGTGCCATGTGTTGCATTTGAAACACGGACCGAAGGTGTTGTTGCACCTACGGTGTTGGATGTTTGAATTACAAAACATAACACATGGCACAGTGACTGATCTACATACTGTAGGGGAAATAGTAAAGACGTGTGGAAACAGGCTATATGATTATGACAAAGCTAGTTTCAAGACCTCATCGTGAATTTTCTCCTGGTGAAAGATCTTGTAGTGTGTGATCCCCTGTTGTCAGTCATGTAATGTGAAAACCATGACTTTAAGACTCCGTTTACAAGACAGCAAGTTGTGTAGTGACCAATACAGCGATCTGACTTTGAAAGTCGTGTAGTGTGAACTTGGCTTTTTATATTCAACAGACAGACGTGAGTGACATCGATCTTTTCATCTAACTCTCCGTCAGAGAGCGAATAAGCATATTTTCTAAAATGTCAACCTCTTCAGTGTTTAAGCTTTCAGGACATAAGTTGACCTCCTGTTCATGGACTGCTGCTATAATATCATGTTAAAAAAATCCTCCTGTAAATCACACAGCTGCTTCCTCTCTACAGATGCTCCAACCGAACCCACACTGACCATGGCTACTGAGGTCAGGGAAGATCAAACCACCACCATCGGATGCACTGTTGAAAGCTTCCCACCGTCAACTCTCACCTTGAGAAGGACTTCCGAATCAAATTCTCAGTCTTCAGAATGGCATTTCACTGAACCCGATAATTATTATGGGTCCCCCAACACTCTCGTACACACATTTAATGTCACTTCAACCCACAAAGGCTTTTATACCTGTGACGCCACGAACAGCGAAGGTTCAAAGATGAGCACAGAAAGGAAGTTGGTGGTGATATGTGAGTAATTCAGTGGTGTATTGTCTTTTTGCTAATCAAACAAATCATCAAAACTTTCCATGAAGTTGTCATTTAATATCGGTAAGAGAAGAAAAGCAGCTACAAAGTAGATCTTTATCATCTATTCTTTCCATGTAGTGAAGTCATTTTGATTATGTGTCCAGTGTTTAGTATAGTGGTTCTGATTGAGTCATAATGTGGACATAAAAACGGTCCACCAGAGTCCGACATCAAAACTACGCCCATAGCAACGGTATGACGCCGTGATTGACCAATCAGAATTGAGTATTCAACAAAGCCGAGTAACAATGAAATGTATTGTATTGTTACAGGTGCACACGTTAATGTGTTCCCGTATTTATAAAGTCTAGAATGTACTTCTAAAGTAAACAAGGCCATTCATTATAACTGACATAATCCGACCCTTCTCTTGTTTACTATATTTTTGGTAACTGCAGACCGTCCCAAAGGCGTGACCGTACAAGCTGAGCCTGCCCTTGTTGTGAATGAAAACCAGTCGTTGACGCTAAATTGCAGTGCCGAGTCCCACCCACCGGTGACCTCTGTCACCTGGATGAAGATGATTGATGGGAAGAGTGAAATCCTCCAGGAGAATCAGACCTTCACTGTAAAGTCTGTCGGTCCTTCTGACAGCGGACTGTACAGCTGTACAGCCAGAAATGGCTTTGGAACTGGAAACTCACAGCAAGCTGAGGTTAAAGTCAAGTGTGAGTAGACTGATGACGAACTAGGAGATACAACACATTATTGCAAATATTTTAAATGTGGATTGGGCCGTCTGAGAGCAAAAACATAATATACAGGAGTCCTTAGATTAGATTCTTTATAACCCCCAAACTAAATAGCAATATGACACAGAAAATAAGACAGAAAAGAAAGATAAGATAACCGTTTTTATTTAAGTATTAAAACCACTGTACACTAACTATCGTGAGCAAAAGGAGGATTTAGAGGCATCGAGAAAGTGGCAGTTTAAGTGGTAATTTTCTATTACAGATTGTAATGTTTAGAGAAAATATGGAAGTTGATTCAGTGATTGATGTTAAAGGTATCCTGTGGAGTTTTCTTGTAAACAAAATTGAAATCCATCGTCATTTGCAATGTAAATATTTGGAATAATTTAAATCTTGCATTGTTTAGATCCACGTTGGCTGCCGATTTTCTAGCGCATCGCTAGATTTCTTGGTGCGATTCCGCTACCAACTGTCAATAACCGAAGTAACCTGGAACGTGGCAGGAATGTGCATTGCAAAAGCATTCCTCCATAGTGCTAGTAGATGCCAAAATCTCCGAGGGTACCTTTAAATGTGAGGTAGACAATAACTTGGTCGACAAATCACATCTCTGCCCTTAATTCCTCCAAAATAAAAATAACGACCACAACAATGTTTATGACAGGGTTCCATTTATTAAATTGTTGAGAAAAAAATAAGGTCCAATGAGTATATCTAAAGTCACTCTGTGTAGAATCTATATGTGATTATAGCATATTTCAGTTGTTCCTGTTGTGGCATGTTAAAGGGTGTGGGCAGTTCATTGCTTTGCCACAGGGGGATGCCAAAAGGAACATTTCAAATTCCACACATAGTAGCTTTAAATGATTAAATGATCTTTTCATTCGTGCTGTCGTTCCTGTATGATCTTTGAACACTGAGGAGATATCGAGTAAATCATTTTGTCCTGCTTCCCTTTCCCCCTAAATGTCCCTGCTTAGATGCTCCAAAACACACAAAGATCACGAGAACAGCCGAGCAGCAGCAGCCTGACGGGACGAGGTCTGTGACGCTGAGCTGCAGCAGTCAAAGCTATCCCCCCGTCACAGATTATTCATGGTACAGGAAAATGACGGAAAGGGATGAAAGAGTGTCCGAGCATCAGAAGCACACAGTGTATTCAGACCAACCGGGAGACTACTACTGCACTGCAAAAAATGAAATAAATCAAAGCTCGTCTGACCCACTCCCTCTGTTTCATAGTGAGTGAATTTCAAGGCCACGTGTCTGTATGTGTACTGTATCATACTGGAGACGTGTCGGAGGTTTTGTGAAATCAGACTTTCCAAAACACTTCTTTTTTTTTTTTGGAGAACATTTTGAAACTATGATACTTGTTCGCACATCTGTGTCTATAAACTGATGCTCTGTCTCTTTTAACCACAGGAGGCTGATTAAGAAACTGCTCATCGTCCTTTTTTTTATTATCCTGCTCATCCTT
Organism: Sebastes umbrosus; assembly: GCF_015220745.1. Taxonomy (NCBI): domain Eukaryota; kingdom Metazoa; phylum Chordata; class Actinopteri; order Perciformes; family Sebastidae; genus Sebastes; species Sebastes umbrosus. The sequence continues at coordinate 3,371,420 of NC_051279.1, read as the reverse complement.
ATCTTAATTGTCTTGGTCTTCAGGTAAAGTCAGAAAACAAATACATTTCACAGATGATTTTGCATGTGTAATTGGCATTTATAACCACTGTCATGTCCCTTAATGTTTTCAGACACAAGAGGAAGAAATCAAGTCGACAAAGAACTACGAACACACTGCCCTGTTTTGGTTTTCTGGTGATGACTCATTTGTGCAAAGTTTTCTGCTTATTTACTGAACAGATATAGACAGAAATGACTGTGTGTGTGTGTGTGTGCGTGTGTGTTTGTGTGTGTAAACCAATTCAGGCTTGGTGGAATGGCGCCAGGAGGAGGAATCTGATGAACGACCGTGGTGTGGCAGAGCCTTTCAGGAGCAGAGATGACCTCTCGCCAGACCAGCCGCGCCGTCCAAATGCCCAACGATGCCAGCCTCGTCCAGACAACACGTAAGACAGCAGCCACACACACTGTCCCTACCCAGGACAAGGCACACTCTGTAGGACAGAGAGCTGGATGCTGCTGCTCATGCTGGAGTCAAAGCATCCATTTAAGAACCTTCAGACACAAACGGCACAATGAGTCTTCCCTCAGTCATTCATTTATAGCCACTCACTGACTCTGCATGTTTTTATTCTTGTCACCCGTTGTTGTTTCACAGGCCTGCATCCAACATCAACAGTGTTTACTGTACCGTGAATCTGCACATCGGACAACACGTGAGTCAAGCAATTAGAGTTCACGACAACGTAATTAAGAGAACAGAAATACTGTACATGAAAGCAGTTGTATATGGGAGACTTCACATCACAATTTAAAGGAACTGTTTGTAACTTCTTACACTTACACTCTTATAAATCATTGCGGGTCGGTGTCCCATGCGCGCTCGTGTGTGGCTAAGCTGTTCCAACACAAACTACACGGAAGCACCAAAACCACAAAGTTCTATCTAGTGAAGCCCGTCTTGCAAAACAGTGTTAACTCTTCCTGCTTCAGCCTCCCGACCGCGGCCAGAAGACACAGGGGAGACCGTAGCTTTGGTCTCCAGGGCCGGAGGCTCTGCTGTACTCTGCTCCTCTGCCTCCTTGTCTTCACTCACACACCGCGCTCGTTCTCACTCGCTCCACCTCTCTAGTGCATGCGCGCACACAACACACTGCAGAAGAGTCAGTTTAGCTCTGAGAATATCTAGTGAATGTACAGTGGACGTTTGTGCAGACATAAATGCTGGAGCTCCTCCAGAGCAACAGAGGTTAAGTACGGGGTAATCCACCAATTTTACACATGAGTACTACTTTGCCTGTGTAATGGGTTCTGTGGCTCTGAGAGGAGTTTTTTTCAGTTTGAAAGAGAAGGTAGAGAAGGTCTAATGAAATATTAGAATCTTTGATGTGATGGGAGTTCTTTCCTGCAGGGTGTCCGCGCGGTCTTAAAAAGTATTGTATTAATTGAGGCCTTTAAAAAGAAATTAAAAGTCTTAAACAAAATTTTCCGAGGTATTACATTTTGTTTAGCTTGTTTTCAATATGTATATTTGTCCAAATTGCGTAGGTGTGTGCCCACTCCACCACTCATTAGAGCTGTCAATGGAAGACCTGTAAATCAGGAGTTCTAAAGGTTTTGCTAATTTAGGGAGCCAGCGTATGATTGAGGGCCACACAGGATAGATAGATAGATAGATAGATAGATAGATAGATAGATAGATAGATAGATAGATAGATAGCCAATTAGTGTATTAAATGATTAAATGTAAGATATTGAAATGGACCGTAGATGTTTGAAATATAATGCATGCGTTTCATGTCACGTTCAGGGGCTGTACAAAATGATTCTGAGGGCCGCCATTGGCCTGTGGGCTGCACTTTGAGAACTAAATACCTATAACTATATACCAACAGGAGAATACACTGTTTAGCATTGGCAGAGCATTTTGGCAAATTTTTCTTGGGCGCTACCCACATAATCAGCTGTGCTGCTCATCCCACAAATGCATGATCCTAACAAGTTGGACATCATTGTGAAGGTAAATAAACAGGCTTTCCAACGATGTAAAATACAATGACAATTAGCATTGTAACAACAAAGAAATAATCGACCAAACACAAATTTCCAAACTTTTTTTTCCCCCGTGTTTATATTATGTAATTTTTTCTGACTTAGTATTCTATGACTTTTTTATGACATACTATATTATGAAATTCTTTATGGCATACTATACTATGACTTTTTCATAACATTTTTATACCGAAGATGATTAGGGCCACATGTGAAAATGTATTATAGTTCTAAGTTTAAAGTAGGAATTCTGAGAATAAAGTCAGTCAATAACATTTTACCATGAACTTTTTATAGTATACTATGCTATGACATTTTTCATGACAGTTTTTTAAGGCATACTAGGAAAAAAAATTTAGGACACTTTTTTAAGGCATACTAGGACATTTTTTAGGACATACTATATTATGGCATTTTTGTTGCATATTATACTAAGACATTTTTTTGGACATACTATATTATGAAAATGTTTATAGCATACTATACTATGACTTTTTCTATGACATTCTACCATGACATTTTTTTATGTACTGTCGTATGACATTTTTTGTGAAAAATATATTATGAAATCTTTTATGGCATATAATGTTTTTTGTGACATACTATACTTTGACTTTTTAATGGCATACTTACAATTTCAGATTAACACATACACAGAACATTAGTGTTCTTAAAACCACAATGCAAACGTCTGCTTTGGCTTCAGTCAGTTGTGTGGCCCTCTTTCAGACAGGCGGATGTGTCTTTCAATGATCATGCTGTTGCTTTGCCACCGTGCTGTAGCTCTGCTCTCACTGTTTTTCAGAACAGTAATCATTCAGTATTCAGTATTGTGGAGCAAACGAGTGACCAGACGACCTACAGCTTCCATTTTAAGGCATGACTGGACTGATTCAGTTGCTACTGTACATTCATTGATGTCTTCTGTCTGCATCTGCTCAGGGTCCGTCTGCACAAAAGCCAATCAGAAAGCAAGGTGGACACACACAGGATGATCCTCTCAACTACGCGTCTTTACACTTTGAAAATACGCAAAAGTGAGAATATGATTTTTCATATAACACCAGAACAAGAAAGGTTTTATTACATGGCAAATTTATGACGGTATTTGTTTTTCTAGGAGCAAACTGGCAAAAGCGGAAGACGATCTGTATGCTAAAATGTATGGAAAAAACCCACCTACACAGGTCAGAAACCTATAAACCACATTCTTTTTGTAGCATGTTCAGTTTATTACATTATAACATAATAATATTGTGCTTATAGTAGTTTACAGTAAAGCTACTTTTGAAGAAATCTAGAAAAGAAGTATGTCCTGTATAGTACATCTGTGTGTCCACAATACTGTAGCAAAGAACTTCTTTTCTCGTTTGAATTGAATGAATTCCCGGTTACAAACAAAATGATTTAATCAACTTACAAGTCTTCACAAGCACTAAACGTGTGTTCATATGAATTTCACTGTGCATAACATCCAGATACAGTCAGAAGTTATGACACGAATGATCTGGTGACTATCTCCGTTATATCCCTAGAATGAAGAAAGGCACGAGGACTACGAGAACGTCAGTGCAGCAAAAGCAGCCAGATCTCCGAGTCCATTGAACTATGACACAGACACCAGTGAGGACGAAGTAGAGATCTGAGACTCTTATTTTACCTTAAGCTGAGCATACACTGTACGATTTTAGAAATGTTGTTGTGTAACATTAGGAGTACTCCTAATGTACGAGTAGATTGTGTGCGATGTGAAGCCAAAGCTCACGATTTAACTGCTCGCACTGTACGGTCCGATCGTCAGCCTCGACCTGAGTGGAAAATAGAAAAAAAAAAACGTCTCGTCGACCCCTGTGGGCCGTTCTGGCTCTTGACAGTTGTCAATAAAGATTTGTTTGAAAGCTCCGAGGCAGGTAAAGTTTGTTTGTTAGCAGAGGTCTGTACGGGTCACAATGCTAACAGGGCAGAAATGTAATGCCTTGATCATCTGTGCCATCCTGTCTGCCGAAACGTCTAAAAAAAAAAGGCGCCGGTGTAGATGGACTCGCAGGTGGCTAGAAAGACATGGACAGTAGAGAATTGGAGGTAAGCTGGCTACGTTTTACTATATCTATTGTACATTGTTATTTTGATATAGCTACACTCTTTAATGTCAGAAAAAGTATAACTAAGGCGTTATGACGTTGGGGAATCGGCTTGTGGCTCTGTTTCAACTGTGCGAGAGCCTGTGGATGGCCGACCAAAATTTCTGACTCGTCAAATTTATCCGACTATCCGACGGCTGGTCAGGAGGAGTGAATCGGCCCTCGGTCCCCCCTGTACACTGCACGGCAAACTACGCCAAACGAAGCTGAAACTACGTCCAACTCTAAAATGAGTCGTGTGGCTCAAATCGAAGGCTAAAATCGTACCGTGTATGTCCAGCTTTACAGGTTATACAGCTAATTATTAAATAAGTGTTTTATTGTTTTTTTCATTCCTAAAATACATCTTTTAGTGCTTCGCTGCTTTTTATGAGTGTGCAGTAACAAGTACCAAACAGAAGGGAGGAAAGAGACCAATGTTATCCCCTTAATCCAAACCCATGGTACCTAAAATATAAATATAACACATTCTGTTGAAACTCATTAATTGTAAAAGAAAGAATGCATGGGCAAATGTACATATTTGTTAAATTTATTGACATGACAATGACTTTTGTAAACAGCACAAGATGACATGGCTTTAATGTTTTAACGCTGTGCAACAGTTTCTTTTCTGAGGCTTGTTTCTGAAATATGTATGTTGAAACAATGTGCCATATGCACAATGCTCCATTTCATAAAATGCTTTGAATTCAGCTCAACTGCCAACTTAAGTGCAGGAAGAATGGCTTTATTGTTTTTTATAAACAAGCACAAACATATTTATGTATCTTAACAGAAAACAAATAACAAAATGATCAATAAAAAGTGTGACAAACTCTGTTTAACTGCTTCTTTCACTCTGCACAAAGGTTTTAAATAATAAATTAACAGAACTACACGACACAAGTTAGCACTGAAATATTAAATATAAACAGTAGCATGATAAATGTAGCTGTGACTATGACATATTTTAAGACCTTTTTATGGCATACTATACAACTGGTATAATAAAAAGTTCATAGTATAGTATGTAGAAAAATGTTATGAAAAAAAGTCATAGTAAGTTGTGTCAAAACATTTCATGAAAAAAACGTTATAGTATAGTATGTTGAAAAAAACGTCATAGTATAGTATGTCGAAAAATGTTATGAAAAAAAAGTCATCGTATAGTATGTCGAAAAATGTCATGAAAAAAGTCATATTATAGTAAGTCGAAAAATGTAATGAAAAAAACGTCATAGTATAGTATGTCGAAATAATTTCATGAAAGAAATGTAATTGTATATTATGTCGAAATATTTCATGAAAAAAAACGTCATATTATAGTATGTTGAAAAACGTTATAAAAAAAAGTCATAGTATAGTATGTCGAAAAAACATAAAAAAGTTATAGTATAGTATGTTCTAAAATTTCATGAAAAAAACGTCATAGTATAGTGTGTCAAAACATTTCATGAAAAAAACGTTATAGTATAGCATGTTGAAAAAATCATAAAAAAGTCATAGTATAGTAAGTCGAAAAATTCCATGAAAAATAAATCATAGTATAGTATGTTGAAAAATGTAATGATAAAAACGTCATAGTATAGTATGTAGAAATATTTCATGAAAAAAACGTCGTATTATAGTATGTTGAAAAACGTTATGAAAAAAAGTCATAGTATACAGTAGTACATCGAAAAATGTTATGAAAAAATGTCAGTATTGTATGTCGAAATATTTCATGAAAAAAATCATAGTATAGTATGTCAAAAAATGTAGTGAAAAAAAGTCATAGTAAAGTATGTCGAAATATTTAATGAAAAAATTTCATAATTTAGTATGTTAAAATATTTAATGAAAAAAATGTCATAGTATAGTATGTCGAAAGATTTCATGAAAAATACGTCATATTTAATGTTTTTTTCATGAAATTTTTGAAAAAATAGTATGAAAAAAATGTCGTAGTATAGTATGTCGAAACATTTCATGAAAAAAACTACATAGTATGTCGAAAATTGAATGAAAAAAATATAGTATAGTATATTGAAAAATGTCATGAAAAAAAACGTCATAGTATGTCGAAAATTTAATGAAAAAAATATAGTATAGTATATTGAAAAATGTCATGAAAAAAAACGTCATAGTATAGTGTCGATAAAAGTCGTATGTTATGTTGAAAAAAAGTCATAGTATAGTATGTCGGAAAAATTTCACACTATACTACGTTAAAAAAAGTCACAAGTTGCATCTCATTTCTACGCATTTTGGTTCAAACTCTTAAATTATCAAAGATTGGGCAAATAAACATATTCGTTCAATTTATTGACATTACAAGAAGATGACTTGGCTTTAAAGTTGTAACGCTGTGCAGAAGTTTTTTTACTGAGGTTTGTTTCTCACTTATGCATGTAGAAACTGTGTGCCAAATGCATAATGCTTCATTTCACAACACTTTGAATTCACAACTGCCAACTTAACTTCAGGAAGAATAGCTATCTCTGTTTTTATAAACAATCACAAACATATTTATGTATCTTAACAAAAAACAAATACAAAGTGTGACAAACTCTGTGTAACTGCTTTTTCACTCTGCAGAAAGGTTTTAAAATAATAAATTAAAGCTGCAAGCAATGACGAGTGGGCCTTCGCACCTTCCCACACGTCGGGGGTAGTGGCGGGGCTAAAGTGTAGGGCATGGAGATAACCGTCACCAATGGAACAGGAACTCTCTGCTGAGTGCAATGATGCCTCTCACTTTGACAAACAGTTCATGGGTTATGATAGAGGGCGGGGCTAAAGTGTAGAGGACGGGCCTATGAGTCTATATTGGCATATAAATGTCCTCAAACCTTGACCCTTATCATGGTTGAAAAAGCTGGAGCAAATTGGACAAAGTACACAACTTCCTGTTTTATGGTGGAATGCGCTTTGTCGTCTGCATAAACAGACACCGCCACACATTTCTAGTGGGGCATAAGTGAAGATTGAGAGGGATTATTTTTGTATCAGTCCATACATTGTTTTGCATATTATTGCATGTTATACCCTAAAGTACAGCACCTTGAAATGTAAAAAAAAATAAAACACCGTAAAATTCAAAATAACCAAATTCCTGTTGGGTTTACGGTATACCTCCAAGAGACTTTTCTGTACGTCTCCGCTTGTTACATATACCTACCAAATGTCATAGATCTAGGTGAAACGCACTGCAGGGGCTACTAAATAGGGAGCGCTAGCTAGAATGTCAATTTTCACCACTTCTGATATGTGTGCACACAACCCCTAAAAAATGTGATTCATTTGAGACGATAATAGTAATTCCTTTGCCGACCACCTGGTTGGTGCTCGGGCCCTAATTAACTGTAAGATAAAAGTTAGCATTGAAATATTAAACATTAACAGTAGCACGATAAATGTAACAGCATTTATCTATAGTAGTGAACCATATAGAAGAATAAAGTTGAGTTGAGTTTAGAGGAACATTTATGTTATGGTTGATTGTGGGATAACTATCTACTATTCATTTTTATGGTGGTTTTGCTATGCATTTTTCAGTAAAGAGACACAAAAAAAAGAGTTAAAGTGACAAAGTTGAGAGCTAAACTTGAAGCCACAAGTGTCACTTTAAATAAGGTTGTCTGCAGTGCAGTTTCTACCTCTGCTGCTGTGCTGCAGACTTTTCGAGCTGTGCTGTCATGGTAAAGTCCTGTAGCTGTTTGTAGCCCAGAATCCTGTTTCGGCTATCATTTCCCCTAAAGTTAAGCCACAACCTCTTCACCAACATCTACTATGAGACCATCAGTTTCATTCCCTTGTTCCAAATGAGTGTCAGCAACAGTCTCTTTTTCCTCTGCATCTCCTCCGTTGTTTCCTCCTGATTGCAGACAGATCTCAGCATAGTCAGCCGTTTTGGAGGCCAGGCCTCTGATCTCCTCTTCCCCAAGCTTATCCTCTGACATGGCCTGGAGTTTAGCAAAGTCCACATTGGCGTAGTGGAGAGGATCTTCCTCAACTATTCCTTCCTCTTCCAGATTGGCTTTATTGGCATAAATCCCATCCATTTTTGAAGAGTTGATCTACAGGAAAACAAGATATTTGCATTAGTAATGGAGAAGAAGAGATAGTATTTCTCATTACACAATTAGGCCCAATAAGATGACATCCGCTCCATTAAAACAAACATTTTATCTTGTTATCTTGTGAGCAAGACTCAACAATACACCCGAGAGTCGCCTAGAATGTCTTCACAGTAGACGCTACATATGCCAAAAAAATGCTATATCATGGATTTAGATTATTTTTTATAGTCTGAAACAACTCTTACTTAGTTTAGTACCTGCAAACAGCTCACCATTGGAGAGACGAACAGAAGCAGTGTATTAAGCTCAATCAGCAAAAACAGTATTTGGAACATGTTAGGTATATGGATGGAAAAGGGGAAGCAGCAGTTCAACACTGAAGCTCACCACATGTTTATGGCATTCTATATTAGGACATTTTTTTTGACATACTACATTTTGAAGTTCTTTGACTTTTGTAAAAAAAAAATGTAATACTATACTATGAAATATTTTTGTATGGCATGCTAAAACTATTTCTTTTTTTTTGACATGCTATACTATGATATTTTTTATAACATTTGTATGGCATATATATACCGTGACTTATTTACGGCATCACATTTTTTATGTCATACTATACTATGACTTTTTATGACACTTTCTATGACAAACTACATTATCAAATTGTATGACATACTATACTATGACCTTTAAATGACAGTTTCTGTACTATACTACATACAGTATACTATACTATGATATTTTTTTGACATACAATACTATGACATTTTTATGGTATACTATAGTTCAGTGGTTCTCAACTTATTTTGTGTCAAGGACAACTACTATGACTTTTTTCGATATACTATACTATGATTTTTTTTTAACATAGAATAGTATGAAATTTTTTTGACATACTATACTATGACGTTTTTATGATTTTTTTGACATACTATACTATGACGTTTTTATGATTTTTTTGACATACTATACTATGACCTTTTTTCAACATAGTTTATAGTATTTTGAAAAAAAATCATGGTATAGTATGATTTTCTTCGACATACTATACTATGACTTTTTTTCAACATCTTATACTATGACTTTTGATTCCGACATACTATACGATCATTTTTTTTTCGACATAATATACTATGACTTTTTTATGACATTCATTATTATGACATTTTGTATGGCACTTTCTATAACAAACTATATTATTCAATTTTATGTGGCATACTATACTATGACCTTTAAATTGCACGTTCTAAGACAAACTACATCATTTATATTAATGACATACTATACTATGACATTTTTATGGCGTTCTATAGTTCAGTGGTTCTCAACCTTTTTCGTGTCAAGGACCCCTAAATTGATACACATTAGGACCAAAGCTGTTGCCCTAGCAACAGAATGGCAATGCAAAGGTTTATACTATGATATTTTTTTGATGACAGACTATACTATGACATTTTTTATACCATTTTGACTGGATGCAGTGATGACATTATTCTTATATCCTCATTCAACTGCAGGTTTAACAATAAAAATCAAATTTCCTGAAATGTTTGACTGGTACTTTAAATTCAATGGCTGCTTGTAGGATGTGTGAAGGTTCCTGTTCTTATGCATCTGTAACTTTTCACCTATATGCATGTGTAGGTGTGTGCAAGGATATAAACTCACCCCATTAGTAACTACAAAGTCAGAAGTGTCCACCAATCCCTTGTTGGGTGGAAGGCTGCCTTTCCTTTTCCTACAACTAACACAAAAAAAGCAATTGTATATGTACAGTAATTCATTATCTTTTTAAATAAAGTCTCTCATTTCATGGTCATATTTAACAATGTTCTGTGGCAGCAATGGTTGCCCACTGAAATTGACTGCCAGCCTGGTCACCATCCAAGTCTCATCCCTGACAACAACCTCAAAATGTGCTTCTGTCTCATTTTGAAACCAGTTTCTAAAATGTCCTGTTAACAGTACAGCATTAAAGGAGCTTTTGAAATTGGTCTAGTATTGAGGGAGAACGCTGCAGCCGCCAGCCGATAAACAAGCTGTAATGTAATCAGTTGGGGTAACCTGGTACCGTCAGTTTACGTCCAATAAAGTGCTTGATTTTGTCACTGACAGACTCAGATTATTATTATTAGTGTCTGACAACATTATGGAAAGGACCCTACAGAAGAATAAAAGTTTTTCTTACTTTTCACTTTCTGTTTGTTATTGTGTGTCTCGCTCGGAGAAGCCTCACTCTGAAATCTTGCGTTGCATCAACATTGTGAAATCATCTAAATATTCAGCCATGACAGTGACATTTTTTTAGATAACACTAAGCTACGCTTTCTGTACTCCAACACAACAAACTCTGACAACACCGGTGTCCCGTGGCACTCCCCTCTCCAACTCTGACTCACGTTTCCACCGTTGTCTTCCCGGCAACAAGTCACATGACGCAATAACAAACGGAAAGCGAAAGGTAAGAAAAAGGTTTCATTCTTCTGTAGGGTCCTTTCCATAATGTTGTCAGACACTGATAATAACAATCAGAGTCTGTCAGTGGTAAATACAAGCACTTTTAGTGAAGATAAACTGACGGTACCAGGTTGCCCCAATTGATTACATTACAGCTTGTTTAGCAACTGGCGGCGGCAGCATTCTCCCTCAATGCTGGACCAATTTCAATTGTTGTCCCCGTTAGTCCCTTAGACATAAAAACATGGGAAAATAGGTTGAAAAATATCAAAGTTATCCTTTAAGAGTGTTACTTCTGTCTTTTCAACTGTGCTGTCATGTTTCTCACCTGTAACAGCATAGCAGCAGCGGGACACACACCAGCAGCATCCCCATCGCTCCCGCCGAAGAGCCGATCAAAAGAGACAAAGCATGGAGGCCTGAAAAGTCACCACAAACCATATCAGTCAGTACAATCAGAGAGAGGCAGATTATGCAGAAGGAAAGCAAAAGCCAAATGCAGATTCCTCTACCTAGCTGAGATATGCTGGAGGACACGTTGAATGCAAATCTATCAGAGCCCAATGAGTTGATGCTGAGGCAGACTAGAGAGGGCATGTCTTCGTCCAGACGGTACAGGGTGATGTGGCTCCTCATGCCCACGCTCCCCAGGGGGACTTCCCTGATCGGGATGGCGGCAGAGTTATTGACAGGCTCACCGGCCAATTCCCAAATCAGGGAGGGAGGCGGGTTCCCCTGGCTGTCGCAGGAACATCGGATCAGGGTTAAAACCTTGACACAGCGGGAAGAAGGCAGGATCTCTGGAGCAACTGAGACACAGAAGGTAATAGAATATTTGGGAATCGTGTTGTGAAAAATAAAGGCTTAGAAAGAATAAAAAGATAAATATATCTCACAGGTGACGTCAATACTGGCAAGCTGTGAGTATTCGGCTCCGTGGACATTCAGAGCTTCACAGTAATACTGATCCCCAGAGAGTTTGGTCACATTGAAGGTGACGTCTCGCTCGGAGCCCATCACCTCCTCTTGTCCTCCAACCACTCTGAACCAGGTGACGTTAACCGCTGCTGGATTGGCGATGCTTGAGCAGGTCAGAGTTACAGAGCTGCCGTCCACCACTGGACCAGAGGGGTCAACTGACACTGAGGTGTTCTTCGGGGGATCTGAAAATATAGCATTTCTGTTAGTCATGCGTCCAAGGTTATTGCTTATTTGTAGGGAATGCACAATCAATTTTCCCAACAAATGATATATAGGTTGATTCATGGCAGGTTTTCAGGCTGTAGCGATTTGTAAATTCACGGTTTGATTCGGTACCAGCGGACAACTCCGGGTCTGAGAAGTGAAGCCAACGCTGAAGTGCCTTAAAGTTGCATTCTATCTAATAGCCAGCAGGGGTCGACTCCTCTGGTTGCAAAAAGAAGTCAGTTTTGTATACCTCAGTAAACATTGTAAACATGAGTTTATGGCCAAAATGACGAATTCAAGGCTTCAAAACGGCAGTCCACAAACCATGACATCACGGTGACTATGCGCTCTTCTTCTATACAGTCTATGTTTGGTACCTCAAGTTGGTGTCAAATTTTTTGATATTTTTAAAAAGAAGAGATGAGATGCCTTATATTTTCATCCTGATATTATGACAATATTCACACACTGACATCATATGAAACTAGAAAACCTGATGAATCCATCGGTACCATGCCATACTAGCTTGTCATGAAGGAGGTTAAATAATACTCCAAACTTATGCTAAATTTTGGCGAGGAAAAACTGGCATGGCCATTTTCAAAGGGTTCCCTTTACCTCTGACCTCAAGATATGTGAATGGAAATGGGTTCTATGGGTACCCACGAGTCTCCCCTTTACAGACATTTCTGGACAATATTTGTCATTGTTTTGTGTTAATTGATTTCCAATAATAAATATATACATACATTTGCATAAAGCAGCATAATTGTCCACTCCCATGTTGATAAGAGTATTAAATACTTGACAAATTTCCCTTTAAATGGTACATTTTGAACAGATAAAACAAATGTGTGAGTAATTGGCAATTAATTGTCATTAACTTTGGACAATCATACGATTGACAGCCCTAAAAATATTCCATGGTCGATATAAAATTACTTTAAATTTTGAATTGTCTTTTCAGTGAACTGAGACAACATTTTCATTTTCTGTGGTTGGAAGTGATGTCGTAAAGACAGAAACCAAACAAAACATCTACACATAAATGAACACACTAGCACACATGTGGACATACAACAGAGCTCAGTCATGGACCACTGATATAGAAAAGGATTTTGAGGTTGTGTCACGCAATACGACAATGCGTTACTGTCCACAGTCCAGACACCGTGGTGTTGCCCTGTGACAGATTCTTGGCTTCAGATCATGTTTGGGCGACCACAGCTGGATTTACAGTAAAGCCATATTCAGCGTATGAACACACTGGAAACAGAGTTTTGTTGTTTGTCAATGTACATCAATGTCTTTACTGTGAAAAAATCAACTTACACTGAATGTCCAGCTGAAGCGGTGCTGAAACTTCCTCTCCCAGCTCACTTTTTGCTGCGCAGTGGTAGTCACCACTGTGGCTCGCGTCGACAACGTTTATGACCAAGCTCGATCCAGGCTCCTTATCCTCTTCGTCTTCTTTGTACCAGGTGTAGTTGGTCACAGGTGGGTTGGCACGGCTCCTACAGAGCAGAGAAACAGAGCCGCCCTCCAGTATTGCACCGTTGGGATTGACGATCACTGCGGTTTCCTTGGGTGGAACTGGAAAAAAACAAACACAAATACGGGTTCAGTCCATGTTGCTGGTCAATATTTGTCATCTGTGTTTCGGTTTCACTCCGACTTACATTGTACGTCTATCTCAGTGGTGGATGAGCTCTGGTTTCCATATCTGTTACTGACTTTGCAGTAAAAATGTCTGTCCACCTCTGAGACCGGAGTTGAAAGCCTGTTCTTCGAACCCACTGCTGTCACCTGATCTCCATCCACTTTGTACCAAGTGTAACTGTCCACAGCTGGATTTGCGTTGGTGTTGCAGGTCAGAGTCACCCAGCTTCCCTCTTTTACAGGACCGGCGTAGCTGACTGATGTGTTATTTGGAGGGTCTGGAGGAGAAATTTGAAATTCTAGTGAGCTTTAGACGTGCCAGTAGACGGATTTTGCTACCTGTGGACAGAGCCGGGCTAGCGGTTTCACCCTGTTTCCAGTTATTTAGCGTTCTTCCCGACATGCTAGCATGACATGGTTGGTACTGATGGATTCTTCAGGTTTTATATCATACCAGTATCTTCACTGTAGCAACTTCCTGCTACAGCGTCTGAAAAAAGCATGGGCGCCGGCGCCCTCAAGGAGTGGAAGTGGTTAATGTTAATAAAGCATTTATTAAGGCATTATGAATAAGTCATATGCTTTACTAAGAACAACTTTTGGGTTGCCAGATTGTGAAAAAATCCCTTTGGCACCAATAATCTCATCAAGTCAAAAGATAACAACTAGTCAATATGATTAAGTTAAATATATAAGTATTGAATTTGTATTGTGATTAAGTTATGATCATTCTTTTTGTCTTTATTTTAATTTTTTTGTATTCTACATGTTCAAAATAAGTTTTGAAATGAAAAAATTAAGTCTGCTGTTGTAAAGGTAAATAAGATGATTATGGCAGACGTTAAGCTGAAGGTAGATAAACAACCACACAAATGGACTTTTCACAACATGTCATAACATCACATTATATGAAATGAGATGACATTATATGATGTGATCCCAAACAACATCCAACATACTCACAAAGGACACGGAGGGTCAAACTTTTCTCATACAGAAGGTCACTGATGCCAGCTGGTCGGCTGTAGAGAGCGGTGCACGAGAACCTCTGTCCATTGTGAAGGTAAGACGCGGTGAAGTTCATAACAGAGGTCAAAAATTGAGTCTCCATGTTCTCCTCAATGTCACCTATACTGGGGGTCCAAGTCAGAGCTGGGGGGAGAACGGGACAGGGAGCTACAGCCGAGCAGTTCAACCTCACCGGAGACCCTTCTTCTACCTCCAGCCTGGATGGAGTTACGCTCGGTTTGGGGAGTGAATCTGAGGAGTAAAAACAACGAGGAAATGGAGAGAGAGATACCAAGAGATGTTGGGTTTACATGTGTAAAGAGTAACGGGATAGAACACAAACTTTGAGTGGTGATGAGGACGCTTGTTGGAAAGTTGAACTTCAGATCGTTGTCACACTGCAGTCTGAAGTAATAGCTGTCGTAATGGTCCGACGGCAGGTTGTTGAAGACGGTGGTGCAGTCCTTCTCACGCAGGATCCCCGTTAGGTTTCCTTGCAGGATGTTTAAGCTTGCATGTTCTCCAGTGAGGCTGGAATCAAACACCTGCGTTCGACTCCAGCCTCTCTTCCAAATGGCTTTACAGGAATCATCCAGGTGTTGATCCCAACTTGAGGGCAAGCTAAAAATGCAGGGGACCATCACACAGGATCCACTCAGTCCCTCGACTGTCTGAGGCATGAAGGCTGCCCAGGGTTGGCATACGCTACCTGAGGTGAAACAATAACAACGAAAGAAATATCAGCCAAAGTTAACACAAAAATAAGTACGAAAAATTATAAACTGTCATTATCAACCATTAAAATAACAGCACACACCCTTCCTGTACCGTAATAAAGTGTCTTTTACCTACTCCGCAAAGCACACCTTGGTTAGAATGACAATTCTTCCAAACCTGGATTATAGCTCCAAAAATAATTCTCAATAAAGTGGACGTCATCCACCATACTGCCATTCTCTTTGTCACTGGTGCCCCTTTAAAAACTCATCACTGTATATCCTGCAGTCACCTGGCCATCCCTCCATACCAGGCGTCAGATCCACTGGTATCAGTTCATTTAGAAGACTATCATTGGCAGATCCTACCTCCATATCTCCGCTCACTACTCAATATCTCCAACTGTAACCGCAATTTACGTTCTAGCAAATTCATTAGTATGGTCATTCCTAAAGTCCGCACCTCCTCCTCTGGTCGTCACTCATTCCAGTTTGCTGCTCCCAGCGACTGGAACCAGTTGTAAATGATGCTAAAACTCCAAACCATCATTCTGTTACCATCCTTTAATAACTAATTTCAAGTGATAGTTTATATATATATATATATACATATATAAATAAATATATATATATATGTATATATATATACATATATATATATGTATATATGTATATATATATACATATATATGCACTTGTCGTATTTATGTTCTAATGTCTTGTATTCGCTGCCTCTTGGCCAGGTCTTCATTGTAAATGAGGAACTGGTTCTCAACTGATTTATCTGGTTAAATAAAGGTCAAATAAAATAAATAAATCCCACAAAAAATAAACGTTAAGACAAAAAGCTAATTTGCCAACATTCGTGAGTAATTGTCAACATTTGTAAGACATACCTTGAAGTAGACCGCATATGAGGAAAACCTTTACAGCACCTGTCATGCTTTTTCTGTCAGGTTGATGATCCTACAAAGACGTACTGGACACATACAAAAGAATCTATTACGTTATATTTCCTGGTTAAGTATTACAATACGAATAGCCGCGGTAATGGAGAATAAATCCTCTTTTTAATGGGAAAATATATTTAGCTGACTGACACACAAAGTTAAAATTTGTTACTTACCAATTCCTTCCTGTGAATTTTGATTTTTGTAGCTGAAAGTAATTATAATTGATTCAAGCTTTTAACAGCAGGTATTGCTTATATCAATACCACAGTGGAATACTACTTCTATTAAAGAAATATAACGCATTTAGAATTATATTTAAGAAAAACTTAATTGCAGTAAAATGTTTTGAACAATCAAAAGTATTAATTGTAAAAAAAAAAAAAATCTTTAAACTTTATTGCATTAACTTGTTGTGCAGTATAATAGCTGGAAAATAATGTGCTTCTCTCCACTGATAATTTATCATATGAGGAAGCAAACATGAAGACGTTTATTATATACTACAAACTACTAACCATATTAAATGTTATGCAAAACCGTATATAAAAAGTAACAAGCAGCTAAAACTGTCAGAACAATGTAACACAGAAAAAGTATAACATGAATTCAAAGGATGAAATTTAGCAGAGTAAAAGTATGCAAGTCTGGCACATGATAAAGATATAACTAATGCACCAGTAGATAGACTGCTGAAGTTGAAGTACTTAAGGAAGTTTGTGACAACCAGAAGGGTGAGAACAAGAGGGGAGAGAACGAGAGGGATGAGAACCTGAGGGGTGAGAACCAGAGGGGTGAGAACAAGAGGGGAGAGAACCAGAAGGGTGTAAGTGACCGACAATACAGGAAGCCAAAAGTAAAAACTACCAAACTTTGTCCTGACTTTGTTTATTAAATTCAATCTTTAATACTAAAAACTAAAATGGATGGCAATTTACTTAATGAGCAACATTTAGACATTTATTAAAAATATATATATATATATATATTTTTTAAGTGCACTTAACGCCCTTTTGACAGTTCAGTGGTCTTTGGGTTCAGTCTTACCTTACAGCCAGCAATGATGTTCAACATACGATGTCTTTATTTTCTGGAAAAGAAAGAATATAAGAGATTTAAACACACAACTCCTGACTTGATCATAAATTATAAACAGTACTGATACCTGATTTTTTTTTTTATTAAATTGATAAAGAAGTAAATAAGGGTTTTACCAGCATGGAAGTGTCAGTGGTAATAATCCAACCACTGAGTTATGTCGGAGTGGCGGCGTGTCTGGATGGCTCACACCAGCTCTTGAACGATCTGTCTGGGGGGAGTGGCGCTCAGCACAACAACGGGGTTTTGATTCTCTCCCAACAGTTAATGCAAGTCTCCTCACTTCTTTTCTGAGGGATTCACACAACTATTTTTCTCTAAACCAGAATTTTATAATCAAATATAAACAGTGAGGTTTCTGATTTATATACTCGACAAAAAAACACTTAAATTCCTAATGTTTCCACAAAAGTTTCACTGTTTACACAAAAGATTTTGTCATTTAGCAATAAAGAGGAAGTGAAGAGAATCAAAATGAAAGTCAATACAGCGAGAGGAACTACAAACTGACTACTTGAATATAGAAGTAATCTCATTGTAAAAAATGGGATTACTTAAATATCAAAGTTGAGGGTAAACAGAAGGAGGGGTGATAATATTCAATTAAAATCAAGTGAAAACAAATAGTGTGGTATAAATGCTTTAACCAGAATAGTTGCCGGTGGGCATCGTGTGTGTGATGTTTTGGATTTCTGAACCCTCTTCAACCAACACATTCATGAGCTATGTTGAAAGTCGACAGACAAACATAAGCAGAGATGAACATTGTGAAAAAGATCCTGTGAATCTGGTTGCTTCTTAAAGCAGCATTAAGTAGAAATGAAACAAATATGATTACAAAAAAGTTAAGTTTAGAAAACGGTCAGTACATCCTGACAGTAGTGCATGAGACAGGTAATCTGAAAAAAAATCATGTGGCTCTATGTCCTCCGGTGTTCCTAACGGCATCTGCAGGATTTCAAAGACCGGAGGAAAACAAGCAGTAAGAGCTGATCTGGAGTCTGCCGTCTCCGAGCAGCTGTCACAAACTCCGATCAAACGGTCAAACTAGGCAGCACGATTATATTGTATTATACAGTGTAGTACCACCAAAATCACTTCACACATCAATGGTCTCTTCCTGATTATACTTATCAAACTAATTAAGACATTTTGGTGGCACTACACTTTATAAAAGTGAAGTTATTGAATATTTTTCCCATTACAAATTCACCAAAAATTATGCAAAAGCATATTTTTCCAAACTAAGTGTTGTAGTACAACTATGAGCGGATCATTGATGTGTGAAGTATTTTTGGGGTTACTACACTGTATAATACTGAAATTATGGAGTATTTTTCTCTTTTCGACGTTGCCTTTGTAGACGGTCCCTGACCACTCGTCCCACAGCCGGATGCACATAGAGACCAATGTAATCTGTCCAGCTCGGATGACGGCTTGTTGTGATTAAAATAAGGTTGTAGCTCGTTGTCTACCTTACTACGGTTAGAAAGAGACGTTGTTTGTGTTTTAACAATGTTTTGAGAACGAGATAATAAAAATGTTCTCAAAGGGGTCTAGTGGGCAGAAATGGCTGTATGAAAGACAGAAAAGGTCGGAGTGGTTAAGTGTCTGAGGTTATAGACTAAAACAGGCAGATTTTTATCCATTTCAGTAAACACATAAAAAAAAGCAGGGAATTAGCTCACCGGCTCAACGACTGTTGCAGATATTTGTATATTACAATTTGGTGTCAGTTTTAACTGTGTAAGGAAATAGTCGGCAGTGTTATGATACTTAAAAAAAAAAAAAAAGAAGAAGTTACACAGACGTCTAGTATGTTGGAGAGTGTATATATATCATTTGATAAATGTCGCTCACATATTTTTTGGAAATAAGAAAATACAGTAAATAACAGTGTGAAATGAAATGGTATGTAACAAATACTGTAGGATCTAAAGTCACTGTGAGTTGTATGTAGTTTCTGCAAATTCTCTGAAGTAAGTGTAATATGATATTTGGTTAAAACACTATTATAAAGCAATTACAAGAAAAAATGGGGCACTCGACACCGAACCAATGACTAGTAATTGTTGAAATATTGTTAAAACTGACATATCTCGAGACTACAAGAAGCACAACTGGAAGAAAAATGGGAAGAATGGACATTGTGCAAAACCCAAAACGCCGACAATGCGATGGAGCTAAATTTGAATCCATCAATACTGCATGAATGATGGAAAAAGAGTTAAAAAAATTTTTTTTTGTGCTATCATTATTATTTAATGTTGAAAATAAAGATTTAAGTTTGAAAAAAAGAGAGCCAACTAAAATAAAACTTTTGTTTTATGAATAAACATTTAATAGTGCATTCATAACAGTGTATTTTCTTCATTTATTTGCATATCAAACCCATATAAATTTCCAAATAATAACTTACTTCATGAAAATGTAATTTATGAAAACAAAGACACAGGATATGGACATATTAGTGGAAACACCCGACAATATAAAACAATCCAACACAAAATACAAAAAGTTATCACATCGGCACAAATCAAGACCCCTGGCACATTAATAACGTATATATTTATTGCTGGGTTGTTGTAATTGGATTGCATCATATTGTATAGGTGTTGCTATTATTGTGTCCACCCCCCTTTTGTAGTGTGTTGTAGTGTAGTTCACACCAGTCCTGTAATGCTGGACTCTGACCAGCAGGGGGAGGTCAGGCTCAAAGAGTGAAACCCTCCCAGTAACAGACTTCCAGTGTGCAGGCTGGTGCTGTGGTTTGCAGCTAGTTCTGCAGTGAACCTCTGCCGCCACTCAAGCATCAAGTAACAGTTTCCTCCGCTGTGTTCAGGCACATCTGTTAGAGCACATCTGTTCGGCATCTCGAACCTCTGCACCTCTGCATCTCACACACACTTCATCCACAGATTCATGAGTCCAGGTACAGAATCAGCCCCTCAGACGGGGAAATGACTCCCTGCCAGCGTCCGCTCAGTAGCTTCACTCAAGTTTTTTTTTACAGTCACGTATGCAAGAGGTCAGTAACGGCTGTGCTCATCTGTTGCCGTGACGATGACATCCATCCAAATCCGCATGCAAACGGGACTGGTAGCCACCAGAAAGAAGAGACGGTCGTACGTCTTCACACAGAACGTCAGGCTGGGCCGCGGGGACTGAAAAGAAGGGACAGACAGCGGGAATGTGATGAGCCGTGATGATGAAGAAGAAGACGCTTTTTGACTGAAGTCAAGATGTCACTAATATTACCGCAGAGATTTTGCATTCTTCCACGTGAAACCCCAAAAGTTATTAAAAATAAATAACTTGGATCAGACAGATAAGACTAATCTTTCCTACAATAGTTCATTTGAAGCTTTTTTTCAGATTTCTCTGAGTCAGTTGTTGGTGTATGAGAACTCACAGAAGTGGCTGTTCGTAGATGGTCGAGGTAAACTTCTTCTATGGCCTGGAAGTAGATGACTCCCTTTAGCTTCCTCTCATCACAGTCTGCAGCAAAAAACAGAAGCAGGATAGAAAAAAAATGTGGTGACAACAAACTCATTTATCATTTTAAGTCCCATTCTTTTAACTGCATTAAATAGTTGCATGTACTTAAAGAGGACCAATTATGCTTCTTCCCTTTCCTTTAGTGTGTTATATAGTTTTTTTTGTGCATGTAAAAGGTCTGCAAAGTTACAAAGTCCACGCCAAAGGGAGTCACTCTCCCCCACAGAATCACTGCTCCTGAACTGCTTGAAACGCCTCGCTTGAAGTCCCGCCTTTTCTTCTGTAATGTGGTGATGTCACCAAGTAACACATCTGCACAACACCTGCCTAGTGGCTAGTTTGGCACGCCCTCAAAAAAAAAGCTAGTTAGAGCGGAGCTGAAGAGGAGTCCGAAGAGTTTGGTTCAGTTGATTAATCAGGCACAGTCGGTATGAAAAGAAAAACATTGAACATTAACGTATGTAAACCAGTTCTAGTAGAAACCCCAAATACTAGCATGCACCTGAAATGAGTATTATAGGTCCTCTTAAAAAAGAAAAAGATGTTTTCTCTTGAGGTATATTTTTTTTGGGGGGTGAAATATAATAGAATGTGCTGCATAAACGGGGAGGATAAAGGCTGGAAAATAATGTTATTGATGCAATATTATTTGACAACATGTTTGACTTCCTTTTAGTGAGCTAGTGTGACACACGTTGATGCAAACACTCAATCAGTATGTGCACACACACCACTCTCCCAGCCAGTCTAACCTGTATAGTAGGCTAGTCGTCTGTGGTCCATGTCAAACAGGAACCATCTCTTCTTCCAGGTCTTGACCCTCCCCCCTCGTTTGGTCAGGAAGCCCGCGCAGCGTCGAGGCGTCATCCGCAGGTCCGGGCAGCCGGTCACTCCGTGACCCAGAGACTCCACGTGGGCCCGGAGGTTAAAGTTGGGAGAGAGGAAGAGGGGCAGGCTGCTCCGCTGGACGGCCTTCTGTGATCAGAGGATGAAACATTTACATTAGATGGGATCACGGGACTCGGCAGATCTGACAAGATTTGTTGTGCTTTTCTTGTGCATGTTTGTCTGCTTTACTTTGTCCTGGTCCCTCGCTCTATATAGTACACGGCTTATACAGTCATCATGAGGAGAGTGTGAAAAGAAATCTGACAGATTTAATGTAATATTTCTGAAACTGTTCTCAAATAATGACTAACCATTGATAAGAGTTAAAGATTCAAACACAGAAAAACAGGAACATAATATATATTTGCATTATGGGAAAGGCAGGATTCAGCGTTTTTGGATATTGAACTATAGACAGACAGACAGACAGACAGACAGACAGATAGACAGACAGATAGACAGACAGATAGACAGATAGACAGATAGACAGATAGACAGATAGACAGATAGACAGATAGTAACTTTATTGATCCAGAGGGAAATTCAAGAATATTATATATAATTATAATTATATATATATATAAAATTATTAATAATAATTAAGTATAATTATATATTATATATAATTATGGTATATATAATTATATATATATATATTATATATATAATTATATCATTATTATATAACTAGAATAATATTATATATTATTCTAATTATATAATAATGATATAATTAGAATTATATAATTATACTTAATTATATTAATTATTATAATGGGATCATATGTTTTTTGATCACATAGACTCAACAATTAAGCCCAGATAGAGTAGTTTAATAATGCTGTTTGACATAACTTCAGACTACACCAAATACATGAAAAAAGGTTTGTTCTGAGGCATTTATTCATTTCTGACTCAGAAAAACAGTTACTATCTCTGGACTGTATCTTTAACCAAATCAGACACTTTTAGGCTTTTCTATGTGATCTTCTTTTGACAACTCATTTTTTCACTTCCATTAACTGAGCCTCCCCTGAAACGTTTTGGAGCCCTCTTGGGGAGGCCCGCCTAGGAGAACTACTGTGGCTGACGCGAAAATGTGAATGGCCTCACACTAATGAAAACAAACTTATATGCTATTTCTGCCAATAGATCCCCCTAAATGTGACACGCTGACCCTTTAACACCATCTTATGGATGTCATTTCATACATACCTCTGGTGAGTTTAGGGGTGTACTGGCCTTTGGTTGCTCCTTTGGTTCTGGTTCTGGTCTTTGTGGGCTCTCTGGCTCCTGTGGCTCTGTTTTGGGAGAGTTTAGCTCTTTCTGCCTTCTCTCCTCCAACAGCAACCACCGTCGCTCTTCCTAAGTGCACACATGTATCACTGAAAATTATTAGCCATCTTCCAAAAAATGTGACGACCCCTTTCAGGGTAACGGATTTAGACAATGATGACACTGCTCTGATGGAGTTGTATTTATGATGGATAACTTGATGTGTGCATCCAAAAAAAGAAACCTGGCATCAACATGTACTCCTTAATGTTCCCATTTCTAGTTTCAAACTCACAATCATATGGCTACACATTCTTGGCATTCTGCACACATGCATTACAAACATCCACACATCTGCTGGCTGTTTTTTCGGACCATCATGTGCGAGCCGAGTGGGTGTGAGTGATCAGACAGCCGTGTCTAATGCAGTGTGTCTCGGGTGATTAGAGGTGTCAGCGAGTGTTTCCCACGGCAGGTGACTCACCCTCTCTCTGAGCAGCCTCTCCCTCTCTGCCTTGGCTTCCCTCAGTTTCTTCTCGATCTCAACAAGATCCAACAGACACGGGCTGTGTGAGAGGAATAATAATAACAATAATCAGAATAACGGCATCGGCCAATTACAGTAACGGTTATGTTACAAACAACCCTGGTATGTGCAGAAGGGTGTGAAATCCTTGTAGGCAAAAATCAGGAGCGGCACTGCAATTAAATGATTTATTCATGTAACTGTCAGAGCTGTCCTGCTCCTGAGATACAAACATGCCGCTGAGATCAGTCAAACAAATTCCACATTTAGCACATGAACTGAGTTTGCTTTAACCAAATAAAGCTGGCATTACAGTAAACACCAGAGGTGGGACACCAAGTCATTGTTTTGCAATTCACAATAAGTCTTAAACCCATGTCAAGACAGGCAAGTCCCCCTCATAATGCGCACTTCCCAACATGTAATGTCATTTAACAATAGAGCAACTGATGCCAACTGGCGCTCAGTAACGTAACGTTAGTTATCGTGGTTTTCTCCTGCAACTTGATTGGATGCTGTCAGATTGGTAAAATAATCAAATGCCGTTCGGTGTGCTGAGGATCTCATCGCTGCTTTTTTGCAGATGATTGCACTCACTGGATTGTTTCGCAGCGGAGTGTGAAGCGGCCGGGATGAGGATCAGCACCTCTAAATCTGAGGCCATGGTTCTCAGCAGGAAACCGATTGATTGCCTTCTCTGGGTAGGGAATGAGTCCTTACCCCAAGTGAAGGAGTTGAAGTACCTCGGGGTATTGTTCGCGAGTGAGGGGACTATGGAACCTGAGATTGGCTGGAGGATAACCAATACTGGCCAAAACTACTAAATAAGACCCAACGTTGAATAAACTGGAATGATCTTTTATTGTAACTGCACCTTAAGCCAGGACTTTTAGTCAGAAACTACTTTTCAAGGAACTAAAAGGTTCCTTCAGCCCGCTGTTGTCTGCGTTTCCTCCACGGCATAAAGACCTGTGACGATGAGGCAGATTAGTACGCTGACGTATGAAAAAGCAACATGACGTGTGACGTGGGCTGCTAGTGGTCACAGCGGTAAACACACTCTGCAGCCTGCAGATCAGTGTGTCCGCCTGTTTACTCTAAAAAACACAGAAAATAATAAACGTTAACTGCTGCATATATTTACTGATACACGTTGGATGTAATGAATGAAATGAAAATAAGAGCGTCTGCGAGTATTTGATGGTTATTTATTTGTGCTTTAGAGCGTAAACGCCGTGAAACAATCAGAGAATACCTTTTCTTTCTCTCGTTCACAGCACCGCCCCGCTACATCTCTTCTAAAGTTATCACTCGTGATCTCCCTCTCTCTTTTTCTCTCTCTCGTTTTTAACGAGTCAGGAAGCCGACAGCAGAGCCTAACTTTACTTTAATGTTATCAAACAAAGAGAAATGTTCCTCTTTCGTTCTAAAATGGTCCTAAATCGATGCTAGAGTACCTCCTTGTTTATGAATGAAGTGGTACAGTTGAAGCAGCGGCGCTGTGTGTGTGTTTGACCAATCAGTAACAGTCATCCCTGTAAACTCCACCCCGAAAGTTCCGGTACTTTCAGAAATTACTACCCTTTACTGGCCTTTTTTCCCCGCAAAAAGGCCACGGAAAATGTCCCCAGAACTTAATTAAGACCCTGGTCCCTGCTGTCGTTCAAAAGGTTCTTAGTTCCAGGGGAAAGTTCCTGCGGTGGAAACGGGGCTTTACATAAAAAGTGATCTTCCTCACAGTTTTGTTATTCTGAAATAAAAAACCCTCACACACTCCAAATGTCTCCATCCTGTGAGCAGAGCTATGAACTATAAAAATGCCCCTACTCTTCATTTCTCTCTTTAACAAAAGTGTTCATCAAACGAGCAGTGAAGTAGCTGACCTGGCAGCGCGGGAGCTTGTTGCGCTGTTGCACGGAGTGAGGAACCCGCCGCCGTTGTTGGTCCCGTGTCTGTGGCCGCCGCTGTGCCCGTTGCTGAGCCTGTGGGAGGAGAGGGGGGAAGTGAAAGCCTCTGGGGTCTGGCTGTCTGGAAGCATCCTCACCAACCCTGAGAGAGGAAGAAGGAGATAAGAGAAAAGACACACGAACATGCATCGGTCAGCGCAAATAGCTTCATATGAGATGTGGCGTGAGAGGATTTGTGCGAGTGGTAGCTGTGTACCAAGATGATGAATCACATTAGATCAAGAATTTACAGTTACAGCTTTCGGGAACAGACTAAGTAAGGAGAAGCACACCTGGCAAGACTTGACATGACCTCGTAGATCAGGCTACGGGGATATTTGGTGAAACATAGGTGTGTGTGTGTGAAAAATAGATACTACTGAAGAGATTACGTATATAGGCTCTTCTCTGGCTCACCCGGTCGGTGCAGGAAAATCCTGCTTTCTACCAACGTAATAACAACCTGCCGACTCTGCTGACACACCTTTGATTTGACTAAAAGGGAGGGAACTGAGCAAACAGTCAGACAAAATGAGCACATGAGTGCAGACAGAGAGGGTTTATTGTTCTCTATCGTGGTGCTCTCAGCTTAAGCAATCAAAAGCACAATAGAAAACAGAGAAAGAGGGGCTGGTAGTCGCTCACCCTGTGCTGACATCGGCCTGTCGTTGAGTTTGTTGTTGCGGTGCGAGGAGCTCCGTCTTCTGGGCAAACTGGCAGATTCTTTGTATGGATCCTACGAAATAATAAAACATTTCAACTTCATCTTAAATATTGTAAACTAGAGCTGACGTGATGGAACAATTAGTCTATTGTTTGATAATCGATTAAGTCTCTTTTTAAGCACCAATACCAAAAATGCACAGCTTCCAGCCTCTAAGATGTAAATATATACTGGGTTATGGATACTGGTCTTAAAGTATCTTTGAGTTTTTGACCAATGAAACAAGACATTTTAAAGAGGCCTCCGGGAAATTGTGATGGGACATTTTCTAGACTAAATGATTGATATCATCGTTGAGAAAATTTACAAAAAAGGAATCGATAATGAGGATAACTGTTAGTTGTAAACACATGCTGTAACCATGGTGACACGCTGCATACCTGAGGAGGCTTGTGAACGGTCAGAGGGGAAAGTGACATCATGCAGGGGGCTGAGCCGGTGATATTGGACCAATCGGCGAGCGGCTTCTTCTCTTTGAGAACCTGCAGGACCCCAGATTCAATTTCATTTAAAAATTCAGTAACATGCCACCCGCGATGAAAAAATGACCACAAGGCACAAAAACAAAAGCAGTTTAAATGAACGAGAGTTGCAGGGGGAATATGACAGATAAACACGGTGACTGATGAAAGCTGCTGCTGCGTTCGACATACCACGTCTGCCTGAGAATGAAAACTCCACTTCCAAGAGGGATCGTAATGAGTTAAAAAATTATCATTGCCTCTCTATCTCTCCCCCCGACCCTCCCTCCCTCCTCGCTTGACTCACAAACACATGAGCAGCTCAGTCGCCACATGCGGTCCACTGTTTAACCCTTATCTGTCTCTTCCACTACTCTACACCAGTACATGCCCACATTTATACAACAGTTACTGATCCCTGGGTTTTGTTTTCTTCTACATCTGTGTTTCAACAATGAGATCCAATCAGACTCAAACTATCTACTACACAAGTCATATATCTATCAGACACAACACGCTCTCAGCATTAGAGTGACTACTACA
This sequence comes from Sebastes umbrosus, assembly GCF_015220745.1. Lineage (NCBI taxonomy): Eukaryota > Metazoa > Chordata > Actinopteri > Perciformes > Sebastidae > Sebastes > Sebastes umbrosus. The sequence continues at coordinate 3,344,263 of NC_051279.1, read as the reverse complement.
CGTGTCAGTAAGTAAACCACATCCTGCACGCGGTCGTATGGTATTCACACACACTTAAGACATGTTGTCTGACGCTGTCTCGTCCCTCTCTCCTCCTCTGTGTTGCCACTCCCTTCTAACCTCCCTCCAGCTGTTCCCATTCTCTCATTTAGCAGATGAGCAGATGAACTAAACGTGAAGGCAGTTTTCCTGACAAACAAAATTTGTGCCGCACAGATAGATTTAAGTTAATTTTTTTCTTTGGCTTACCGCTTGTTAGAAAGGATGGTGTAACTTCTCCCAGCTGGCCTTCTCTCCCTCTCACACATCCACACACACTCACATGTCCACACACATTCACAAAAGCAGCGCCCTCCCTCACATTGCTTACTCCTCCCTCTATCCCTTTCCTTCCCACTCTCTCTCTCTCTCTCTCTCTCTCTCTCTCCTCTCTTCTCTCTTCTCCATGTCTGATTCGCTTTTTCCTCGTCCACGTCTTGTCTCATCTGGTGCAGTCATAAGTCTGATCAAAGGCAAACCACTGGCTGTGTGACAGTTTAATTAGTAACTGAGTAAATCACAAAGGAGCAGCAAGTATTCATAATAAACACTGATAACACATGGCAGCGTGGGCTGTCCACAGTTACATTATGTTTTGAAGCTCAGCACCTTAAGGCCGAGTATGAAATCAATCACTATTGTGTAATAATAGTAGAGCTTAAACGATTAATCTATTGATCGATTAGATGTCAACTATTAAATTAATCGACAACTATTTTGATCAAAGGAATATATGATTAATATTGAGTTAATTGTTGGAGTTATGGAGAAGGTGTAGGATCATATACTTCTTCCAACTTCTTTTCGGACATTACATTATAATTATTTGTTAACTGATTGTTTGCTGTTCATTTTATTAGTTATTCTTGTTTTGTTTTAGGTATTTGTTACGTGTTCGAAATAAATAATTAATTAAAATAAAGTGAAACGAAATGGTTGTCACTGTCCACTCATATTAAACATGAATCCAATTAGTATATGAGTGTATGAAAGTAATATGCAAGAGAAGCATATCATTTGTTATTATGAACGGCCGAATGGTGCGTCGCTTTAAATGCTGCGGCCGCAAGGGATTGTGGGATGTTATTCTCTCTTTTCCTTTGGTAAAGGATGCTCCAGTGTATCCTCTGCTAAAGGAGATAACAAAGGAAGCATTGAAGCTCCTTTCCTCAGCATTTGGTGAATTCAAACAGCTCTTATCACAGCTGATACTGAGATACTTCAGGGTCATTTCACTCAGTTAGGAACCTTCCTAAGCAAAAAGGACTATTCGACCGCAACCCGGCATGCCCGGCATCAGCAGAAATGGAACATAATCTTCCTAACTATGTGTTCAGACTACAAGATATTTTTGTCTTTGACGATGGTCACCATGTCAGATCTAACGATCACAGCGCCATAAGACTCTTGCAGTGTCTTGGTTGGGTGACTGGCTCATGGCGACAGAAGCGTTGTGTGTGATGCTGGCGGTCTTGTGTTGCAAAAAGAAAAAGAAAAGAAAGAAAAAAGGGTTGTGGATGCGCTCCTGGATGGCACAGAGATGACGGTACGGGCTGGCCATACTTCAGTCAGTTTCGTTGTCCCACCTGAAAGCAGCAAACTCGGCATCCCTCCTCCTTTTCGCCATGTTTGTTTATAACCAAGTGACCTGACTGCGACTGTGCGCTGGAGAGAGCAGCTGATCGGTCAAATCAAAGGAACACGTGGTTGGAAATGACGTCACTCTAGACGTGTCAAGACGAAAAATTCTGGCAGGCTAGACTTTTCCTCGGGGTGTCGTGGGGCGTCCCAGACGTGGCGTCGGTTGTCGTGTGCTGTGACACACTACACGCAATAAGAGGATCAATTTACGCACACGACACTCATTTATCGTCCCCGATCCCCTACGACGGCCGTGTCGGGCTGTAATCGGGCTGATATTATGTAGTTTGAACCGGGCATAACAGATCCTGTGAAATGTTACACACTGTTCCTTTAAGTAGCAGTGGTTACAGTGATAGTCCACGATATCATAAATCCCTCTTACCGTTTGACTTGTGTGGACGAGGTCTCTCCTCTCTTTCCTCAAGGCGTTCAGATCCCTCTCCTTCTCCCTCTCCATCTCCTTCAGCTCTCTCTGTAACTGCTGGACTCGCTCCTGAAAATTCACAACATAATTCCCATCAGAGTGGAAGGCCATATGGTCTCTTCTCCTTTAAAAAGAAATTGCATGTGCTGTATCTGATTCATCTGGCTGGCCTGAGTTTACTTAATCTTTTCATTATGTTGTGGTGCAATGTTGGGTGAACATCCCTGATGCATGTGTGTGTGAGCGAATGCGGAGCCCCGAGCCGAGCCGAGCTGATCTCCTCAGCCGAGGCACAATGCAAATCAAACATCCATTTTGCAAGTTAATGAGAGGCACGAGAGGGACATGTGACAGCAGGGCTGAGAGTGCAACTCAAAAGAAATGATGGACTGGTATTAAATCACCCAACCTTAGGACAGCAAATATGACACAGTGAGAGAGACAGACCGACGGAGTGTATAGAGATGAGCTGTCGCCTGGCCTCACTGCAGCTGAGTCAACTACCATCCCTCTCACACAATCCCCCTCTTCTTCTTCTCTCACTCTGCACTCCTCCTCTTACATACTCCAGCTACTTAGGGAACAATTCAACATTATTCTCACTATCTAACCTATTGTCTATATTCATATGTTCTTGTGGAATCTGACATGTGAATGGAAAAACAGCTATTTTGGAACTTCCTATGTCAGAATGTGAACAAAGGTGAACAAACGTCAAAACATTTTACAGCTGCTCTCACTTGCTATCAGAAAAAAACCCAACTTGGAAATAGTGGAGGCTTCAGAAATAATTTACATACATGAGATTCAATACGTAGTCACCGTAATGTCACCCATTGGTTTGTGGACTGCTATTTTGAAGCTTGCGTTCGGCATTTTGGCCGTCGCCCTCTTGTTTTTGCAACCAGAAGTGACACAAGAGGGTGGAGCTAAGTACAACCGAACGCTGAATAAGACATTTTTAGGGCAACCAAAATGTTACAGTTAACTTCCATGAACTGAAAACACACTGTGAAAGGGTAAAAGTAGTAAGATGAAAACAACGCCGTGGTAGCGACATGTCAATCACAAGGTAGCCCCGCCCTAAAGCATCCCCTGCTTTATGGTCTATCTGACTCTAAATGGGACCATCATTTACTAAATGAACATCATGCTGTATTGAAGAAGACTTGAAACTAGTGATTGAGACCATAAACTCATGTTTACAATGTTTACTGAGGTAATAAATCAAGTGAGAAGTAGGCTCATTTTCTCAGAGACGTCTATACAACCAGAGGAGTCGCCCCCTGCTGGCTGTTAGAAAGAATGCAGGATGAAGGCACTTCAGCATTGGCTTCACTTCTCAGACCCAGAGGTAAACCACTGGACATGTTTTACTGACTTTTGGACTCATGACACGGGGGAATGACCGTAGAAAGTTTGTCAATAAAGCGTCTGTTAGCATTCTTTACCCACCCCTTTCTTAGCCATGCTAGCGGTTCATGGCTCTATGGATGGCAATCTGTCTGTCGGTCCAGATTGAAATATCTCAACAATTATTGCCATTCAGTTTTGTACAAACCTTCGTGGTCCCCAGAGGATGAATCTCTCTGACTTTGGGATTACTCTGGCTTTCACTGTTGTGCCACCTTGAGGTTGATATTTGTGGTTTAGAGTCAAATGTCTCGAAAACTATTGGATGGATTGCCATCAGATTCGGTACTGACATTTATGTCCCTCTCAGGATAAATTGGAAAAACTTCTTCTGACTTTTCATCCAGCGCCATCATCAGGTCAACGTTTTTTTTTAACTTGTCCAGTACTTTGGTTTATGACCAAATACCTGCCAATCTAATGGAACCCCATTAGCCTGCTGTACTTTGTGTTTTGCGCTTATTGGCAAATGTTATCATGCAAACACTCCAAGTTAAGATGTGTGCATATTAGCATGCTGATGTTAGCATTTAGCTCAAAAGCCACCGTGTTCAGGTACAGCCTCAGAGAGCCGCTAGCATGTTGGCTGTAGAGTCATTTTTAAACTTCAAAATGTTGATCACGATGTCAAAGAAATATTCTGCAAAACAAACAACGTATGCATCTTTCTCACCTCGTAAACATAATCAGAATCAGAAGCACCTGATTGTGTTGGCTTTGTAAATAGGAGCTGACGACACAGAAACTGTACACATTTCTAAATCTCAAGTCATTTAATTAGATATTGAAAAAAATATGTTCAGGTCAATAAATCATTATCCAAACAAAGTACACACTAAGGTACCAATGTCTCTACAGTTGGTGCCTCACTGTAGTTATACATTTAGGATTTAAGTGCCAACATGTTCCCTCTTCAAATTACTGTGTAAATCCGAATCTGAGGAGTTTTACGGTCTCCTAGTTTATTCTATTTCTTGACTCTCTCCATCACAAAGCTGCAGAATGAATTGTTTAACAATGACAATCATCATCTTGGCTTCCACAGTAAATCAGATTAATTGGGTGGTATATCGTCTCTCTGCATTTAAAGTGGTGCTTCCAATCAAGCCCGCTCTCTATTCAAAACTGTCTGGCCAATCACAGCAGGCCTTTTTCATGCACGCCGCTTCACAGAAACAGGTTTTAAGTTTAAGCTGTATGCTTTGGAGAAATCCTTTGTATGTGGTTGCATGATATGGTGGCACTATTGGTGCTCTTTAATTGATTTGTATTTCATTTGTACTTAAAAAGATTCATCTATTTCATGTCAAGCATATTTCTTTTAAAATTAACATTTGAAATCAACCTGTAAATAATTATCAGGGCAGTTTTCTGCCGATTCAAAATGATCAAGTGTGATACCTCTATTGCATTCTTAAAGTAATGATCTTGAAGATTTTCACTTCAATAAATATCCGTTAAAGGACCAGTGTGTAACTATTCGGGGAATCTATTAGTAGAAATGGAATACAATATTCATAACTGTTTTCATTAGCTTAGAATGAGCCGTTTGTATCTACATAGGGAGCGGGTCCTCTTCACGGAAGACCGCCATGTTGCAGCACCATGTTTCTACAGTAGCCCAGAACGGACAAACCAAACACTGGCTCTAGAGAGAGCCTTTTGCGTATTTACATTTTTGAAGTCCACCTTAGTTCTCCGACACACTTGTGAAACTGCGGTAACGTGAGCCTAAGAGAGCAAAACCGTGGTACCGCCAGCCACCGTCTGACTTCCGTTGCTCCTAAAGTAGTGTTATTATGGTAAAGATGACCTCTGAGTGAGGTGAACGGCGTTACCACGGCGGCGGCTCACATTACCGCAGTCTTGGAAATGGAGGAGTGAGCAGAGGGATACTCAGTTGAATCTACAACCTCACCGCTAGATGCCACCAAATCTTACACACTATCCCTTTAAATCACGATCTAAAAAAAAAAAAAAAAAAAAAAATACAAGCGGTGACACTGGATCTCTGGGAAGAGAGATCTAAAAACATACCTGCAATTACCGCTTATCGCCATAGGTGCCGTCAAAGAGAACAAGACTTTAAAACATAAATAAATAATCATGTTGAACAAAACTAATCCTGATTATCATTTTATCCATGACAACGTAGCCTTGCTCCAAAATTTTCCAAATCCCCTCATGCATTTTATCTTTCCATCTTCTCCACAGTTGTCGCTGCTCTGCTTTGCTTCCGTCTTGCTCTCTTGATTTCTCTCTCATGGTGGCCTCTGATGTAATTAAGCTTGCTGTACAGTCATGTGACGGTGTCAGGGTGATGCTGGTGAGTGAGGTAAAGGTTCACGCTTTAGTCACCATTTAACGGCGGGGAGAGGAAGGAGGGCGAGTCTTAACCTGCAATGACAACCGTGGCCTGTGACTTGAGGAGATTGTGTATAACGTGTGTGAGGATACTGTTAATAATGTGGTGATGAGTCCTTCAAGGCCAATAAGCCAATAAAGATGATTTTCACTCTGCTACAGTGCAGAAATAGAATCTGAGCAACATTTATAGCTTTGTTGATCAATGCCTACAACTCTGTGATTATTGTAGGAGGAACTCAGATTTGTGGCTTTTAAAGTTCACTCTCTGGTCGGCCCTCTCCTTATATTAACTCTGAAAAGAAGAAGATTCATTTCAGATGCTCACAGTTGAAGAACAACTTTTTCTTCAGTCACAAAGAGAAGAAAAAAAAAGCAGCTTCAGTAAATGTTTCTGTTTGATCTCTTACTCTTCACAGTCATGACTATAAATACTCTTATATATACACTTACTGGTCACAAATAATAGCGTTGAGAGGAGGTGGGTGTCTGTGCAAGAAAATATTGTAGGAGTAGAGGATAAAGGTTATTGGTATCATCATTATTAATATAATTGGGTTATTAAAGGTTCTAAATTAGACATCCAGAGCATTAATATAGCAGCAAACAACTATTTGCTATGTAAATATATAGAGGAGTATTGTCTACCTGAGCAGAGAATGAAGTCACTCTCCCTCTGTGTGTGTTGGAATCCGAGTTTCTCCACGCTTTGTTAGTGCATGATCGTGCATGTGAGCGTGTCTGAACTGGCTAGCTCACGGTGGCTGCTCTGCACTGCTCTCATACGGCGGTTACAGCTGATAACGTCGTGCGGAACCACGGTGGCGTCGTCGCGGAAGCGTAGCCGCCACCTTCCGGTTCGGCTCGCTGTGCGTCATGTTGAGAGCCGTTGATAGGCAATAGAAATGCTCCCAATCTACCGTATGAGCTACTTTAATGATACAATTGCTTCTTACACAAAAAAAACCTTCATGAACACAAGTTTTAGATGGAGGGGAACATTTTCACTACTATTAAAGCTGCAGTAGGCAGTTTATATTTTTGGCATCACTGGGCAAAAATCCCATAATAACCTTTCAGCATATTGTAATTCAAGTGTTCTGAGAGAAAACTAGACTTCTGCTCCTCCTCATGGCTCTGTTTACAGGCTTTAACAAATCTAGCCCATGACGGGAGACTTTGATCAATCACAGGTCATTTCATTGAGAGAGCGTTCCTATTGGCTGTGCTCCAGTCATGTGACCAGAACTTGGCATTCCTTCACCAGATTTCACAATGACGGCGGCGTCACAAACATTCTCATTTTACAGCTAAACAGTACACTACAAGATGATTCTGAAACATTTGAGGAGAGAAATAGACATTAACGTAACAGAATATTGATTCATATTTGATCAGCGCTGCCTAGTTTGACCGTTTGGTCAGAATTCCCGAGTGATTGACAGCCGGCTCTCATAGACAGCAACTGGACAGCAGACCTCAGATCAGCTCTTACTGCTTGTTTCCTCCGGTCTGTGAAATCTTGCAGATGCCGTTAGGAGCACCGGAGGACACAGAGGAACATGATTTTTTTCAGGTTACCTGTTTCATGTCCTACTGTCACCATATAGCGACCGTTTTATAAAAATAACTTTTTTTAATCATATTTGCTCCAATCTCATCTACTTCAGCTTTAAGACAAAACAAACCCTTTTATAGCATTGTATGCATGTCCAGGCGGTAGACAAAATAAAAGGAACACCTTAAAATTTACAATAATCCAACACAAATGCACCACATGTCTCTGACACAAAAACTGAACATCATAAACTTTGTAGAGCTGGAAGGTTCACTCTTGTAAACTGGATTTTGTGTTCTGAATCTATTGTCAAAAATCACATGAGCAGATGTCTTTGCAGGGTTACTGTATTGGACTTTATTGTTCCTGTTATTTTGTCCACCTGCTCTATGAACAAATCTGACGTCACGAGTCTGTAACGGAGGGGAGTTCGTGTGAAGGTTAATCCCCCGTCAGCCTGGGGGGGGTAAACACTGACAGGAAGCACATGACACGCAGATAAGCTGCAAACCCGTATAACACGTTAGGAGCAGCTGTGAAATTCTCTGAAAAAAATTCCTCCCACGACTCGCTGTTGTTGTTTACCTGCGCCGCGTTGATCGCATGCTGCTGACGCGAGATTTCCTTCTCCATCTCCCCTGCACGCTCTCC